>NW_027451828.1:0-49715 GCF_964194025.1 Convolutriloba macropyga
TTTCGTTTTTTAATAGGGCTGTTAAAATCTTTTTGAATTTCTTCGTTTGGTTCTTTGCACTTAGTTAATGATGAGCATTTGTTACGCGGAATCACTAGTTCTAAACCCTTGCCAATATCTGTGCACGCTTTGCTTTGGCTGATCTTTGCTAGTATATCCCATTGGGTATATGGCCACCAACAGAGCTTGGCAAGTGAAAGCATTGCGAAGCTGCCTGGTTGTGTCAAATGTGTATATTCCAGCACAGCTTCTTTTGTTGCCTTTGGTATTGTGATACGTTCATTGATGTATAGGCATCCGGTTTTCACACTCTTATCTCTCCCTAATGAGTGGATGTTTGGGAAACCTCATTTGGTTTCAATGTCGCAAATGACACAGTCTCGTACTTCTCTCAGGGCCGCATGTTTCTGTTAAGGATGACTAGTAGTTACTTGCTGATTATTTTGTTTATTGTGTTCGTCAACCGTTGATCTTCAGCTGCATCCAAAATTCAAGTGAATGGTTTCTGTAGAGGAGGAGTTGTTTGTGCCAGGGGTTGTGTTTGTTGGTGAGTTGTCTGAGTCGACTTCAGGGTTAAAAGTTACTCGGGTTCGGGTGGGTGTTGAGGACGTTTTGGGTCTTCCACTTGTCATTATTATTTTTTTTTGTAGAATTTTGTTTTCAATTGATTGTTTTTAAGATAGGTTTGGGCAAAACGTGAGGGAGGTATGGTTGTTCTGTGTTTACAGTTGATATTTCTCAATTTTGCGCTTATGAGAGGTATTTGGTTATGATTTGTTGAGTTAATTTCAAATATGATGATTGTTGGTCTTAATTGTTCAAATTGTTTGTTTCCTTCATCGTCTGAATTTAGCAAGATATTTGAACTAATTGTGATAGTCGAGTGATTTAATTTTTGGTCTTATGTGCAGCGCCAATTTACTTATTGAAAGTGGTAATGACAATTGCGGTGCTAAGGAGTTCTGTGATTTTGTTCAAAGTGATTTTTGAAAGGGGTTTATTTCGATGCAATTGACATTGAGAGTTTTGTAACTGGTATATGAGATGCTTTTGACTTAAAATTGAATTGTTTTTTACTTATATTAGGGAATTATTTCGTGGTGGGATATCTGTATTTATTTTTGATTGCGAAAATTGCGCTGTACTTATGTATTAAATTTTCGGGAAACTCTGATTTTCGAAAAAGTTGTAACTACAAAATGTTTATCGTATGTTGAGTTTTTTTTGCCTTTGTGAATGGATTTTGGAAAATGTAGTCAACTAAAACCATTTTTGCTCCTGGCATTTGCTCAATGGTAAAATTATATGGAACGGAGCATTCGATTCACCGCGAAAGTTTACTAATGAATGATTTGTCTGATCTAAGTATAGATTACAGTGCGCGATTGTCTGCGATTACTGTAAAGTCTTTGCCGTATTAATAATTTTTAATGTAGTCGATGGACCAAACGATCCGGAATTGTTCTATTTCATTAACACTGCGACGTTCTAATACTTTTTCTAATGCCCCTTTGGGTTTGGATCTTGAGGCATCACATTTTACTCGGATTTCTAATTGAGAATTATAATGACATTTTTCTGTAAACTGTGCAATTTTTTGTTTGTCGAATTTTTTTGTATTGTGTAATTTTCGAAAATGTTTTAAGACTTTTTGGGCAATGGTCTTAATGGGTGACAAAGATGGATGTGCAGGATTTGGTACGAATTTGCTAATATAATGAACAGATCCAAAAAACTCTTAATCGTTTGAGGGTATTTGGAGGAGGAATGAATATAGCTGTTGTTTGGGCTTCCAGTTGCAAAATCCTTGTTTGAGTGAATTTATATCTATGCCAATTCAATCTCAGGTCTTGCGAAATGACATATTCGTAAATTGGTATGCAAGTTATCATTGTTTACTTTTTCAGGCTTTTGGTCAAATAGTTAAGATGTTCGGATTCTGAGCCTGTACTGATTATTATAATGTCGTCTATGAAACAAAATGTGCTTTGAAGACCTATAAGTGTATTGTCCATCTCTTTGTGGAAATCTGCTGCCATATCAATTAAACTGTAGAACCCCGTCTTAAGTCTACAGAATCCTGCTTATTCTCCACAAATGATATTAAAAAAGACATATTTAGCTGTATCCTTATGTAATTGTAATTGATTGCATGCGTATTTTAAGTCTATGGTTGAAAAATATGCCTGATGAATGTTTTCTGTTTCTGTTATGTTTTGTAACATTGCATCATTTAGAATTTCTGTGTTTGGCATTTGGAGCTTGTTCTGATGGATGTATATTTAAGACTTTAGAATCTATTGTTAACTTTTGAGCGAATTTTTTTACTGTTATTACGACTGAAGAAATGATATTTACACCAGAACAATTGTATAACTTTTCAGTTTTGACCTTCTTTTTGCAATCTGTCGAGTTCTTCAGTTACTCTAGATTGGAGGATAATTGGAACACGTCAACCTTTTTGGTGCTTTGCTTTGTACTTCTCATTAAACTTTGATTTAACAATATATTTCTTGGATATTACGATCCTATAAACTAGCTCTAGAAATTGCGACGCAATTGCTTGTTTGATTTTGCATGTACATTTATGACGTATATCATTGACTGATTTACCCTTTTTGGCTGTTGTTGTACAATTGCATGTCTAAGTCTGTCGAAGAGATCTCGTCCTACTAGCTTTGGTGACCGCCATCTACCACTGTTAAGAGTGCATTTTCACATGTCCAGTCAGTGCTTGTGACATCTGTTTCCAATTTTCCGATGACACTGATGGACTCGTTAGCAAAAGTTTTGAATTTTTTTTCGTCTGCAGTTTTGATCCATCGAGCTGTGGGGGTGTTTGTGAGTTTGTTATTTGCATGGCTTCTGCTGATGATACTGCATGAACGTAGATTTGGTTAAAATGGATTTTTGCTTTGAGAGGTTCTAATTTATTTGCTGTTTCTTTTTTAATGGCTGCAAGGTAAATATCATCCAAATCAGTGCAGTACGTGAATTGTACACCTGTTTGCTCTATAACTGCTGATATAGTTGACCGAGATTCCATCGTCAATTTTTTGAGGAGTAGTTTCGATGTGATTGAAGTTCGTTTGTTGTGGTGGCATTGTTTGGGTTTGTGTTCGTTTTGGTTTTCCATGAAAGACCTGTGGAAAGCAAGCAGGATTAAGGATTCCTTCATCAAAACACAAAAAAAATCACCTACAATAGATTGGTATTCTTCTCATTCAAACAACGAAAAGGCGAATCAGTTGGAAGTATCCATGGCCCATTAATAGAACAGGTAGAAAATTGTATTCAAGAGATGAAAACATTACCCTCATTTGTGATAACTCCAATCTTTTAAGTTTTGGAGCTAAGTTGATTCTGGTGGGTAATCAACTACTGTGGGTAGGCCTATCAAAAAACTTTCTTATGCATACCTTCTTTTGCCAGAAGTGCAAGTTTCCAAGGTCTAGTACATTTCTCCCACCATTAGGGTGGAGTGATTGTAGATTTCTCCCAAATAGCGTCGATGTGAAGTGGTGTTTTGCGGTAGTCCTTTACAAATTAAAATTAAGATCAAAATGTGAACTGCAGGAAAAGAACTTTAAATTGAATTAGAATACGATATAAAATATTGTCCAGATATCATATCCGTATGATAAGAGGTTGGTAAACTTTCTGGCAACGTTTCTCTGTCAACTAGACGCAGTCAAAAAAACTGGTAACACCAAGTAATCATGAAGTTTTCCTGCCTGCGTGTAGTTGACAGACAAACGTTGCCGGGAAATTTACCAACGTCTCATCATACGGATATGATATTGCGACGATATCTCATATCGTATTCTAGTTCAATTTCAATTTCATTTCTTGCTGGTCATATTTTGGTCTTGATTTTAAATTGTTCGTTTGTAAAGACAGTATATCGTCTGTTCACGTTATAAACTTTCTAAGTATTTCCGTTGTACTGCGCGATCAACCTGAGATTTGCGAGTGTGATTGGAATGGAGGAAACTATAGATTTGATTTCTTAAATAATTTTGTGCAAATATAATTTTTTAACTCGTGTCTGAACAGCAGCTAGGATATACAAAACAAAAAAGGTGTAAATCTTGGATGGAAAGGAAATTTATAGCTGGTATTAATTTGCACGTTTTTTATCAAGGAAACTTAAGTTGTAAGAAATTGCATTTTTGATGTTTTACCTGTGAGAACCCGCAGGTCGAGCGGAGAGCTCGCTTATGGCCATGGTTGATCAACGAAGTTTCTTTTCTCACTTCTCGCAGTCCTGTACGTTTCTTTAAGTCTGTTTTTGATAGCTCAATTTTAAATATCCTTTGCCGTTGAACTGTTTTACCGCTAAAATGTCAGATTTATTTCCAGAATATGTTTTCAGCAATTGATTTTTTTGAATACTCAAGAATTTTAACATGATGGTTGGGTTAATCTCCATTTGATTTTGAGAGGTTAATTTTCAAGAACTTGTTTTTTTACTCAAAAACTTTAGACATGTTGATCATAAATTTATGAACTCGACAATTTCTTCTTTGAATCTTTTAAGTTTTTGGAGCTAAGAAATCTGGTTCCTTGATGGATTTGAATTTTTCTGTCTGGTGCATTTTCTGAGAGTATTGGCAACCCCAGTATGTGTCTGATTTCTATCGGCCAAACAAACATTAATTTGAAGTTTGTATGTGTCTGATTTCTATCGGCCAAACAAACATTAATTTGAAGTTTGTTGATCATAAATGTTGATCATAAATTTATGAACTCGACAATTTCTTCTTTGAATCTTTTAAGTTTTTGGAGCTAAGAAATCTGGTTCCTTGATGGATTTGAATTTTTCTGTCTGGTGCATTTTCTGAGAGTATTGGCAACCCCAGTATGTGTCTGATTTCTATCGGCCAAACAAACATTAATTTGAAGTTTGTTGTTTTTAAAGCCGTGAAAAAAACTGAGAACGGCTTTTTAGCTAGTTTTTAAATCTGTTTTAAATCCCATGAACAAGACAAAAATTGAGAAAACAAGGGAAGCTTATTGATTTATGTTTAAAATGTATTTTCAAATCAAATTTCCAGCAATGATATCTTTCAAGCTGAATAAATTTGTAATCAGTTTTGGTAAACCAGTTTGAGTAACCTCTATTGCAATTCAATGCGACCTTATAATTCCATTTTTGATTTAATCATTGAAATCTAGCGAGAAGTAGGTCGAATGGAATCCCAGGTTGAGGTCCTCGTTCAAAGTCTTATGAAAATACCCATCCAGACCATTTTTGCCTATGAAAATACCAAGGCAGACCAAAAATGCTTATGATCAAATCAAAAATGTAAACGACCGTAAGTACTAGTGTGTGTATGTTGCTCGTTAAAAAAATTCCTCGCCTGTGTATTTTTGAACGCACCGTACCCCCTGTGCACGCTCAAAAATGGTCTGCGTCATAAAGGACCTCAATCTGGGAAAATACAGCAGGACAAATTCTGAATTTAAATTCAGAGAGTTGTTTGAACTGAAACCAAGGTTATTAAGCTAAATGTATGAATAGCAAATTAAAATTGAAAAAGATCATCTCATTAAACTCAACAACAGACTTGAAAAATTGTTTAAATAATAGCGGGTTCACAGAAAGCATGCGCCATCTTTTGGGAAAACTCTTTGGCTAAATTAGAAAAATGTTTTGACAACGAATCTTGTTGAATGCATAAAAATTAACTCGATCCACCTCCATTAAAATAACACTAAAGGTCAATAGGCAACAATTACACCCTGTTGGAAATTTGCAAAAACGGGACGAGATAACTAAATGATAATGAGGTCCAAACCAAAATTTTGACTCTTTTTTGTCGAAACATTGGTGGTATACTGAAACTCTTGGATGAAGTTTAGAATCTATAGAAATAGGTTTTGCGACTTTACAACAGTTACATGTGCTAACAAGGAGGCTTGGTAATGTACATAAAGTTCCGACCCCGCTCATCCACATTTTTGGCATGATTGTCTACCAAATGAGGATCAGATAGAAAACCCCCAAAAATTCAAGTATTTTTCATAAAATTGGAATGAACTTAAATGTCGCCTCCAACGCAAATTCTTCAGTGGAATAAAAAAAGCCGTCTTAAATTGATGAGATCTGCCATTATTAAGAAAGCGAGACAAGACGAACAAAATCAAGCAAAAACAACAGACATTATTTACATACAAGTCTTAGTAACGTAACTTAGTAAAGTAACTTAGTAACAAAGTCAACATAGCGTCAGATAAAACTTTAACTGAACATAACTTCCACTTTACTAGAAAAGATATGGGACCAGTCCTTAACAAGGCTCGGTTGCAATTAGACAAAAAAGTTCAAAAACAGCAAAGTTAATAATTTCGCTTAAAAATTTACAAACAATTAATTTCGAAGTAACGAAAATCGTTAGATATCAACTGAAATTATCCAAATGTTTAATTATCATCAATGCCTATATAGGACCTATCTTTATTCATAAATTTTGCGGTTACAAAGAGAACAGCAAATAGAGCCAACAACAGATATTCAATTGAAACTTGTGGGAAGACGCTGTCGAAGCCGTAAGGCCAAATTCTGTCCATCAAATTATATTTGCTTGCGCCATCTTAGAATAACGATGGTGCAATAATATGAACTGTCGTTATTGAGACTAGGTAAAAAGTTGACAAAAAGCCAAAAAAAAATTTTAAAGTACGAATAAACTTTGTTTTTCTTTTTCGAAAACTATTATTTTCAAAGTTATGAAAGCCATTAGCTGAAAGATGAATAAATTAAATAGCTGGATTCGTTTATCCGTTCAGAAGAAGCACGTGAGACCTGCAATTTTTCAGAATACTTCTTAAGTTTACAAAAAGAACGTCAAATATAGACAATAATAAAAAACTAATTTTTAAAAAAAAAATCCCGTGTCGAAGCCCGTAAAGTCAAAACGAAATCTTTAATAACATTGGATTTCGTTCACTTGCGCCTTCTCTTGATGCCAATCATGTCATATGTCATCTGTAAATAATGAGACTAGTTAACAAAAACACACAATAAAGAAGAGAAAATGCAAAATTTTAAAGTGATTTTCTTTTAAAAAAATGGTCATAAAAACTATCAGCTATCTGCTCAAATCAGAATATAGGCTCTTCTAAGCCAGTGTAAACTGTTATTCTCTAGGGATTTTTATACGTCTAAACGACAAAGTGAAAACGGCAGTTAGAGACAAGTTTTAAAAAATCAATTAAATTCTTCGATAAAGTGGTGTGGAAGCCGTTAAAACCATAATGTGGACATTTAAAGATTTTGATTTGTTCGATTGTGCCTCTTGTGAATGTCAGAAATGTGATATCTGAACTGCCAAAAAAGTGACAAGTAAAAAACGAGAAAAAGGTTGGAAAAATGGGCAAATCCTTAAAGTCACAAAGTTTTGTGAAATCTGGTAGTATCAAAGCCAGAAAACCAAAACTTAACGCGTAAAACTGCAATAAAGATTAAATCTTAATTCAGTATAAAAAACAAGCATTGCTAAGCCACAAATCAAATTAAGTGAAAAATGGTGGCAAAGTTCAAAAAGCCCTTGTTTAATTAAAAATTGATTAGGAAGCCAATTGGACCTATGTGAGCCAGTGAGCTTTAATTAACACAAAAAAGATTAATTTTTTTTAAAAAAAGAAGAACTGATTACCACCAGAAATATCTTTGGATTGTAACTGTCCATTATTGGTCCAAAACCAGCCTTGCTATTGCTGTTGCTCCATTAGGAACACCTAATTGTGTCGAATGTTATAGACATAGATAATATGTTAGTAAACAATCAAAAATAAATGCTCCGTATTCGATAATCATCAGGAAAAGTGAGCGAAAAACGGCAAAATTTTAACTTGCATTCGACGTGGAAGTAGGGCTAGCACGTCGGAGTTTAAAAAAACTGTATTAGTGGTTTTTGGGTGTGTACTTTTGGCAAACTTAATCAATGTGGTCCAAGGAAACCTATTTGGTCCAATTTTTGATGATAAAGGCTGCATTTTTAAATATTCAATCAAAATATTAGCCTAAAAAATTAAATCAAAATAGTTAAAAACACTTTTTTGTCTTTGAAAATCTAATCAATAACACTATTTTTAATGATTTTTAACAATGTGTAGCAAAATTGACCAAAATTTTAGGCAAAATTTCCGGAAAATGTGAATAAAAAATAACGCAAATTAGTCTCAATAATTACAAAAAATTAAACCCCGATAAATCGTTCTAGAAAACGAAATTTAAAAAAATGTTAAAGTTCCATATTGTTTGCTGGACGGTCCTTTTAGTGATACCACTCACAACATTCTACGATGAATAAATCGATCGGTCAAAATTGACTGAACAAAAAAACCCATCTGAGTATATAATTCTCCCCCCCCCTCTACAGAGGGTTCGGAACAATAAAATTAAAACCAAAGGTCAAAGCAAAAAAGAACAGCTAATACGGCCGTAATTTAAAATTCGTTTTCTTTTTTCAGCAAGTTTTCAGACTAGATACTAAAGCATTCAAAAGAACTATAATGGTGCACTATGAAAACATAAATAGTAACCTCTATTATTTGTTTGTCAAAAATCATGAGGAAACTGTGAAAGCGGATTCCAAATAAACACTTGTGGCAAAAGATTTATGTGAATTATTTGAACCGCAAATCAAAACGGTGCCTAAATCAGTACCTAAGTAATGTGTATATGGTGGCCTCCGGGCCCCCGAGCCATGGAGACATATACACATATTACTCAAATTTTCCATTTTTCATATTTACCTTATTTTGACTGATGTTTACACAAGAATTTTTTTTCTTGTAATTTTTTACTTGATTTAGAAAAAAATAATATAAAAAATAATTTAATATATGTTGTCATACAAATATTATAATAATATAATAATTTATTATTTGTTCTCATACCAATATTATAATTCAACGAAGTTCTTTTGCAAATTCACTGATAGAACCTAAACTCACCATTACTATCTTTAATACCTTTATCATCAAATGGATCTATAGCTATTTTATATTGTTCTTTTGTTTCTAAATTATGCCTTTTGCTATCAATAGTATAATTAGTTACATATTTACTTTTACCTTCATAAATAGCATTAGTATAATCTTCTAAATTAATTTGGTTTCTAATAGTAGCCTTAGTTATTCCTTTTAACTTTTTCTCTTCTTCTCGTTTAACAGTATTGTAACAATATGCTTTAGCTTTAAGGAAACAAGCTTCCATAATAGTATCATTAGGTATTTCATCTTTCATCTTACCTAATTCATTATTATGCAATATACCTTTTATCTTATTCATTTCTTTTTCTATAGTACTATCCAATGGAACATTTATGTTTATAAATATACTATCAGTATCTGTGTAATGATAACTACAATCTAACTCTTTCTCAAAGTAATCATATATGGCTTTATACATGAATAGTTTAGCTTTTTCTAATGTAACAAATCCAATATAATTAAACTTATCTAATTTAACATTACCTCTTGTTTTATGTACAGCTACTAGATCATCATCAAACTCTACAGCATATTTAAAACTAATATTTTCTACTAATTTAATATATCTATCTACATCATTAACTAACTCTACATCTTGTCTATTATATACATTTTCTATTGTTTTTCCATAAAAGGCATTATTCATTAGTTTAAAGAATGCATCTCCAAATTTATCACCCTTAGCTTTAGCTTCTTTTCTTTTCTGAATATTGAACTCTATATAAGGTTTTAACCATTCACTCTTATTATATTCTAATTTTTGTTTAATTGTAATATCTTCCAATTTTAAACCATGATCTAAATACCAATCTAACATCTCTCCATCTATAACATAGTTTTCTTTATCTGTTAACTTTAGCATTAACTTCTCATTAGATTTATATCCTTTCTTTTTATTTTCATTTTGATAATCTGTAAACTGATCAATGCTTGCTTTTGTCTTTTCAGGAAAGAATGGATATTTCTTTGTTTTCTGTCTCAACTCATCATTATACTTTATATCAATTGTATAGATGTATCCAGTATTAGAGCTAGATTTAGTGTATGCCAGATCTTCACATACTCTGATCTCACCAGTAGGTAAAGGTTGTACCATAGCAGAAGCATACAATGAGTTGAAGTCGAAATACTTTAAATAATTCTCTGTCCCTGTATACTCAGGATCTATTTCTTTATTTTTACATTTTACATGACAATTACCTAATACTGAAGCTAACCCACCTCTTATACCGTGTTGTATTGTATCATAAATATTAACTGTATTTTCTTTATAATATTTAAGCCAAACAATAGTATATTTCAACCCGCTCAACCAGGTTAACCCAGGAGTAGAATAAGTGTAACATGGATCTATTTCATAATATTCTAAACACATAGCTCTAAATTTCTCAAATACATCAACTGATAACAATACATCTGTTTTAAGATATAACATCATATAATCCTTTATTGTCTCACATTTAGTATCTTTCCAACAATCAATTGCTTGCTTATATTCTTTATCTGTAATATCATTTTGTTTCAACTTAGAATAGAATGCTTCCTTAGGTGGTAGTGCTGTTTCATGTAGTTTATCTATACTATCAAACCATTCATATGGGAATATACCTTTACGTCTTTCTAAGCCACATTTATTTAATGTTATACATTCTTCATTACTCAATGTCTTACATATGGCATCTAAGCTAAGTGGATGGAAGAACCTAAACATATCTAATGCTTTAACATAACCCATATCAATACTAATATAATTCTCATCAGTTTTAGTTATTACTTTAACTCTGGTCTTCTTTGCTAGTTTAGTTATAAATAGGTGATTATCATAATTAGAAGAATTAAATGCATACATTGGTACAATATTATTCTTAGCTTGGAGGTTACATTTATTGTGAGCATATCCTCTAAATTTACCATTTAGATGATCATGATCTCTAACAACGTCTTCACCCATTTCCTCATTACAATAATAACATATACTATATAACGGAGTAATAGTCTCTTCTTTCATTGGAATATTTATACTAAATATATCTTTAAATAATTTATTGTAATAATCTACTCTTTCTACAAACCATTCAACTACTTTTTCTCCACAATAACAGTCGTACTTATCTTCTATTATATCAGGATAGTCACTTCTTAAATATAATCCACAAGCAATAGGTAAGTTTTTCCCATTTTTTATTATACATTCAAAATCATAATACATAGCAAATGGTACTCTATTCTTATAATGGAACTTATCAAACTTCAGATATTCATCTTTATGGAATGTTCTTCTTCCAGTATTATTACACATCTCTAAATGTTTATTTAATGCATCTTCTGTTCTAAATGATACGCAACACTTCAGACATGGATAACATTTATGTTTAGTTGATTTTCTTAATAGGAATGATACATCTTTACATAGGAAGTAATGATTATCCCAAAATAAAATATTACATCCTTTAGAATCATTATGATTGATTAATACAGGATTAATAGTTTTATTTTTAATTAGATTAAATACATTAAATAATACTTTATCTTTATTTAATTCTTGTATTTTCTTTAAATGATAATAATCATATGGAGGTGTAACCCCATTTGGTAATTTTATCTCATCAATATATTCTGGCTGATTATAATTACTAACTCTATAGGAATGATCTTTAGCAGGATGTAGATAAGCAATTAAACACCACAATAGACATTTGTTATCAGTATTTTTTATATTAAGTATATATCTAGATGTGAATGGTAACTCAGTAGTACATCCACCAGTAGGATAAAACCTGTGTATACACATAGTTCTTTTGATAAATCTTTGCATACTCCATCCAGATTGATTCATCTCTTGTTCTTGCATTCTAGTCTCTAGTTCACTATTCAACATATCCAAATCATTAGGACCATTATATTGTCTAGTCATTAGTCTAAATGTGAATTCGTTTTCTTTTATTTGATCAACTGTAGGTTTTGTATACTTAACTACATCAAAGCTGTTAAACTTAATATATGGATGTATATTATGCAATGACTCTAGTATGTTCAAGAATTTAGGATCTTCATGATCACTACTCGTTATTATTATTTGATTATGCTTCATGTTATGATCTAATCCTAATTCATTTACTTTCTCTCTCCACTTTCTATCAGTAAGCTTTTTCTGTTTAACCTTTTCTTTATGATGATCTGATTCATTGTGTTCATTTTTATTACCATATCTAGTATTACATACACCACAATAACCTGAACTGTCTCTATCATTATCATTATCTTTAGTTATTCCTACAACATTATCTAGATGCATCTTTGTTTTTAAATGTTGTTCCACACTATATTGACTTAGACTAGTCTTGCATGTTATACAATCAAACTTATCTCCATTTTTTATTATCTCTCCATCGTTTAGTCTTACATTATTCTTATGTTTTAATGTTGTCACATGTTTATTATAAGCAGTATTGTTATCAAGATACATATCACAACTATCACAATACTTTTTTCCCTCTAGTTCAGAATTGGTGTAACCACTTCACGTATACTGTTCATTTATCTTTTGCTCTATATCTTCATTAGTAAATTTTATTCCATCCTCATTAGCACTCTCAATAATTTTATTTCTATTGTATAATCGTACATTCTTTTTATGTTTAAGTGATTGAGTGTGTCTATGAGAATTCTTTTGAGTTAACTCTTCATTACATTCTTCACATTTAAACTTATTTGTTTTAGGCTTTTGGACATAGACAAAATCATCAGTTGAATCTCTATCTGAATCTTTAGATTGATCAATGAAACTGTTTCGCAGATCTAAGTCTTTAGACTGATCAGTGAAACTGCTTCGCAGATCAGTGAAACTGCTTCGCAGATCAGTGAAACTGCTTCGCAGATCTAAATCTGGATGATATTTAGCCTCAGCCTCAAGCATTAGATTTTTCATATCCTCACTCCTTTGTTTTGTTTTAGCAACCTGTTTATCATGCAACTCTTTTACTTTTTCATTTACCTGATTAAACCTTCTGATTGCTTCTAAACCTTTTTCTGCTTCCCTCTTTTGTTCTTCTTTATCTTCAGGTTTGACTCTTCCCTTGGTTTGTTTTTGTTTCTTAACATTTGGATAGCTGAACTACTATCACTAGATTGAGTTTGTCCACCCCCAAATTGGACTTGTCCATGAGATTGAGCTTGCTCACTTTGAGATTGGACTTGACCTCTTCCAGTTAGAATGTTCCCGTTGTTTTCCTGCACATTCATTTTTATATGCCAAATTTTGAAATAATATTATTTATATACCTTTTCAATACTATAAAAATGATTAGTGCCAAATGCGATAAATGTAAAAATAAAGCTTGGTGTTGGAGTTGTGATGAATGCCAAAGTAAACCTTTATCATGTTTTGTATGTGATGAAATTATAACATATGGAGAAAGACATAATCATATGAGTAAGCATTATAATGATCCAGATCAATATCTAACATGTCTTAAGTGTAAAGTAAATAAACATATCTCTCACTATAGATTCAAACATTACACTTGTAGGATATGCTTATATCTCAATAGATATAGATTTGGTCACACAAAAGAAAGATTTAAAGAACATGCAAAGAAATATAATATCCATGAAGCTGGTTCCCAGATTGAAGTAAAGCTATAACTAATTATAATAAGTTTATTAAAGAATTAACAATTAATGATGATAGAAAGTTTATTGAAGCCGCTATTAGATTATATAATGCATTGTGATAATTATTTTTATAAAAATGACTAAACTAGAAACAATTATAGAATTAAATTATTTAGAAAAACAAAACAGAAAGAATAGATTAGAAGATAAATTAAAACAACGAGAATATTATGGTGAAATAGAAGAGTTATTTGATCTTTTAACTAAAACACTAAATGCAAACAATGAAACATGGCTAGCTCATAATGAAAAACATTAAGAGCAATAGATTGGCAAAATCAAGAGTTGGATAAACAAACTAAGATGATCGAACAAGCTGGTTTTCAGATAGGAGAAGCCGCTTCTCAGATGGGTGAAACCGCTTCACGGATCCAGGAAGCTGGTTCCAAGATCAGTGAAAACACTTCTTAGATTAATGAAACGTTAAAGGGGACCATAGAGGAAACTCAAGAAATAGCACCAGTTTTTGTTGATACAAAGATAGCCAAGAATCTTCATAAAATGGGTACTCAAACTAATCCTCAATTAAAATTAAATCTTGTAGATTTGCCTACTAGAAGATACAAAATGAATGGTGTTGATATAACCCTAGAGCAGGGTGCATTTTTAGTTAGGGATAATATATACGAATTCTCAGAAGGATTTATTGAATTTCTCACTAACCCAAATGTAACATATAACGATGATATCGAAGAAGATGAAAACAAAATTAAAAGGTTTTTAAAGGATATTAGATATGATTTAGGAAAAGGGGATAAGAAAAGCGCTAGATATAGAACAATAAAACGTATAATGGAAGTAAAAGATGATATATTTGGCAGAGGGTTAAATACCAACCAACAAAGTTGCCACCACTACGTGGATCAGGGAACCTGCTTTGCAGATCCAAATAATTTAATAGAAAGACTAGAATTATTAATTCTAGAAACAAAAGCTGGTCATGATGGATTATATGACGAAATGCTAGATATATCTAAGCAACTATTATCTATGAACATTATTAATCAAGAGCAACTAGATAATTTTGTTTTTAACTATGGTAAATAAAGGGTCAACCTGGCTACGCGCATAATGATGGATAAACAACAACAACAACAACAACAACAACAACAACAACAACAACAACTCCTAGCTAAAGAAGTATTTAGTCCTCAAATAACAAAGTTTAGAAGAGAAAGAATAATACCATTATATAAAGATGAAACATGGTCAGCTGATTTGATTGATAAGTCATCTTTAGTTAAATACAATAATAATTATAAGTTTATATTAACAGTTACAGATATATTCACAAAATATGCATGGGCTATTCCATTAAAGAATAAATCTGGTTTATCTATAACTATTGGCTTTAAATTAGTATTAGGCGAAAATCCACAAGGTGGCTCTGAAAGTAGAAAACCAGAAAAGTTATGGGTAGATAGAGGTAGTGAGTTTTACAATAAAACATTTAAATCTTTACTTAAGGAATATGAAACAGAACTATATTCTACTTATAGTGATTTAAAAGCTGTGTTTATAGAGAGATTCAATAGAACATTATTACACATAATAAATAAACCAATGTTCATCAATGGTGATGGTAATTGGTTAAATATATTAAATGATGCAGTCTTAACATATAACAATAACATTCATTCAACAATTAATATGACACCAGTTGATGCTTCTAATAATCCTGATAAAGTTAAATACACTTTTAATTTTAAGAATATTAAGCCAAAATTTAAAGTTGGTGATTATGTTAGAAACGCAGATAAACGTAATATCTTCTCTAAAGGTTACACTTCTAATTGGAACAGAGAACTGTTTAAAGTTAATGAAGTTCTAAAAACACAACCACCAACATATAAAATAGAAGATATTAATGGAGAGATAATAGAAGGTAAATATTACGAACAGGAATTATTAAAATCCGAGTTTGACTTTGAATCTAATAATAAAGTTTTAGAATCATTAAATATAGATATTTCTTAATATAAATAATGACAAGAAATAGATTTAACCAGGCTAAAAATCAGTCAGGGAACTCACTTCTCGGATTAACATCAACAAACAACCTAACACTAAGTAAGGCTCGTGGGTTATTCCTAGAAGATAATGATACTATTGACATGAAGGATACCTATAAAATTACAAATGTACATCCTCCGTTAGATGAAAAGGATGTGGTTAATAAAGAGTATTGTGACAATAACTTATTATCCTCTTCTAATAAAATAGAAATTTTAAATAGAAACATAACTGAACTAAGAAAAGGTGATTTTGATAAAGTTACAACTAAAACATTACAACTAAATGAAACACAAGTTAATGAAAATCTAATTAAAGAATTCATTAAATCAGCAAATGAAGTCACAAATACTGTTAACTGTTGTACTAAAGTTGCTGCTGATACTATCTCTAAATATAATCAATTAAAACAAGAATTTGATAATAATAAATTTAATCAAAATATTACTAACATACATTTAGATGATATGTTTACTAATGGTCTAAGTGAAATGAAAGAACACAATAAATCTCTTAGAGGTGTTATAGTAATATATATAATTTCTATACTTTTACGAAGTAAGTTACTTGATAATAAAGAGAAAGACAGACTTGAGATGCATTATGGATTTAAACAAGAAGATATAACGAAAGAAATAGAAAGTTTTTTTGCTAATGAAAATGAGTCAGCCAACAGCACCGAGTGAGAGCTTACTGTATCCAGATTTATCAGATTTATCATCAGTATCAGAACGGTTGATGCGCGAAGCTGCTGCTGTCAATGACCAGCAGATAAACGAAAAGATTCAAGCTAATAATAAATTTAACAACAATATTAACATTTTAAAAGATATTAGAAATTATTATGAAACTGAAACTAATATTTATGATAAGAAGTTAAGTAGATATAAAAATTATATTAACGTAGCTGAGATAACAGAAATACTATTATCATCAATTGCAACAACAGCAACAACAACATCAGTTGCATTAACAGGTATAGGATTACCTTATTCTATACCCACAGCTTTTGCTACAGCAACTGTTTGTGGTTCATTATCAAAAACAATTAATACTAAAATAAGAAATAAAATTATAAAGTATTCACAAATGTATATTCTAGCTAAACAGTATAGTGATAAATTTAATAAACTATATACTAAATCAATGAATGATAATAAAATAGATAATGATGAATATAATGAATTAGTCAAGGTATATGAGGATTATAAGAAGAACAAGAAAAATAAATTAAGTGTTTTTTAAACTAAAGTTATTAGTGTTTAGTAATAACAATGTCTTTAGTAATAATAATATTAGTATAAATATTTACCGATAATCGTAATCATAAACATAAACATAAATATAATCATAATCAAATAATTATCTTTTCTTTGTACCTAAGTATAAACCTCTTCCTTTTTGTACTACCTTTATACCTTCACCAGTAGTTGCAAATTTAATTAAATCAGGTGTGGCTGATAAAGCAGCTCTAGGGTTTCTAGATGCCGCTGCAGTTCCTATTTTACTTGCAATCTCTAATGCTCTTATTGGATTATTAGCAACTTTCTTTCCAAAGTTAGCTGTAGCTCTACCAACACTTTTAAAGAAATCTTTCAATCCCTCTGCTTCTATTGTTGCATCAGATACTGTCATTGATTTATTCCGTCCACATTTAGTGCAGGATCCTCTTAACATTTTAGTACCTTTTGGTGTAATAGCTCCTCTTATGTTATTAGGGCCACTATAATGTCTGCCACCAACACAATATGAATTGGTTTTGAACTTATTTAAAAGACTCATTTCTATATATAAAAAATAATGGAAGTTAAAAAGTATAATCCTTTTGTTGTTAAGACTAAGCCTACGGGTTTCACCCGCGAGCGAAGCTCGAAGACTAAGCCTAAGATTAAACCCAAACCACAAACTAAACTTGAAGCTAGAGGCTTATGGCGTAGCATGGACGGAGTCCTATCTCTAGAGAGTAAAAAGAAACTAGATACTATTTATGCTAAAGGTTTTGTTAAGACTAGTAGGAAACAATGATAAGGACTTTAATTATAATTATATCTATGATATGATATCAACCATCTTATTACCATCACTACTAACACTAATAACCTTTCTAGTTAATACTAAAGCATGACATATAACATCGGCAACTGCAGCACTAAATTTAAAATTAAGTTGTATTGGTTGTGGACCTATATGATCACTTTGATATCTAGTATCAAATACATATATTCTATAACTACTTTTGAATGTTCTATGATTTATATACGGTTTTATATTATATGGTAGCCCATTATAATCTTTATTAAAGCTAACAATCTCTTTAAAAGCCTCATTATAATTTTTAGTGCCATAATTAATATTCATTCTATCTTCGGGATAAAACTCACTACCAATCTTACAATAACATTCAGTAACATTCATTATATGAAAGGTACTTGCATCATGAGTTTGTTCATTAACATTATTATTTTCAAAACCAACTATTATATATTGTGGTCTTTCCATACCACTTTCCATACCTAGATCAAACAAGAAATTAGTAGCATTAGGTACGTTCTTATAAAATGTTTTTCTTTCATAATAACCGAAGTCTATATTATTCTTTTTATTTAATCCTTTCTGTACAATAATTCTATTGTCATTACTAAGATCAATACTAGGCACACACCATGATATATCTCTAATTTCTATATTACCATCATTAGCTACTGCATCAGCACCAGCATTAATTCTATATAGAGCTCTATCATTATTATTTCTTTTTAATATTAGTTTAAATCCTAAACCATATATAATCTTTTTTAAATCATTCACAAAACCAAATAGATCACTCATCTTAACCATCATATACATATGACCTCGTTCTGCAGCATTATGGTCACCTTTAAGTTGACTATCTCTATTACCTTGATTTCTAACAAAACCACTCTCATATTCATCATCAGTACTAGTTAATAACTTATACATCAATAGATTAGGATGACAAGGATCTATATATTCAATGGTCCTACCACCACTAGTTTCAAGTTTAACTGAACTAAACAATGCCATCATACCATAATTAACTAATCTAATATTAGCATTATTAGCAATACACCCCCAGCATCATCTGATACAACAAACTCTATCTCTAGATATGAATCGTGTATATTTAAATGATTCTCTTCTCTATTGAGTATAATATTAATGTTAGTATTGATTGTATTCATTGTTGCCAGATTATTTGGTTTATACTTTATAATCTTACTTTTGTGTATATCATTATTATAACCATAGGTTGCATCCAAATTAAAATCCATTTTTATAAACCAAAAAGTTTAACTATAATTATCAGGGAACCTGCTTCGCAGATAACTATAGCTATGACTATAACTATGACTATGGGGCTTCACAGATGTTTCACCATAACCAAAGCTATAATTATAACTAGAAATATAATCTTATATTTGAATATTAAAAAAATGACAGACAATTTAATCTTATGGGAACTACAAAAGATACATGAAGCTTTAACTAAAACTAAGGAAGAAAACATACTTAACTTTAGAATGATAAAGCCAACAGAAAAGTTTAACTTTAGTGAACCTATACTTAATAAAACAAAATTAGGTTTAATTAGATTATCAGTTTATAACTCAGTGTTTAATGTGAATAGAATGAACAATCAACTCATATATGATACCCAATGTGAAACATGGTCAAATACCCGTCTTTTAGGTATTACACCAGGTGCATATGAATTATATGAAATAGCAGAATTAATAAAAGAAGAAACTATTGGTAATGTTATAATAGAAATTGATAAGAATACAATGAAAAGTTTAATGGAAGTAAAACAAGGTGCAATTAAATTTGACATAGAAAATTCAATAGCCCCGTTACTAGGATTTAGAAAAATAGTTTACAATAAAGGTAAATATACATCTCAGAGAATTGTTGACATTATGGGTTTTAGTAATATTAACATTCATTGTAATGTGATATCTGGTGTTAAAGATAATGGTAAGGATACAGACATATTATATACTTTTAATCTAACTGAACCACCAGGTTACTTGATAAATATTATACCAACTAATATCTTATATCAAAATGTAACTAAAGATAGAATAGAATATATAGAGTTTCATATTAAAGATGAGCATGGAAGACCTATAGACTTTAATGGTGATGTATTAAGTTTTACTTTACATCTAATATAGTTAGCAGACCGAAGGTCTGTTTGATTTAGTTACAGACTTAGACTTAGACTTTACTTAGACTTAGGCTTAGACATAGTCATAGATTTAGACTTAGACTTACAATTAAACTAAACTACAAAACTCTCCGATCCCAATTAATTCTTAGTTTACCATTAATATTTTTATTTTTAGTTTTATCAATGACAATGTAATTATAAGGCTCTTTCCATACCTTATTACATATATTAGCAAAATCATTATAACTAAGTTCCACATTATTAAAGAAATCTTGATATATAGATATGAGGGCTTTACCTCTCTGTTCAAATAAAATAAATAGATTACTGTTCTCTCTAACACTCTGCCTATCCAGAGAGAACAGGTTTTGATTAAGATGTATCATATTACAATTATTATGTCTACCCCTACAAAAGTATTCATTAACAATCGGTTCTTTGGCTCTAACATCATCGAATATCATTAGTTTCTTTAAATCTTTGGGTATTTTATCAGGAGATGGTAAATCTTTTATATCTTTAATAAATTCTACATTTGCTTTACCATTATCAACACCTTCATCTGCGAAGCAGGTTCCCTGATATTGATCACCAGTAGGACCAATGATGTATAACTTATCAAAATATATACTAGCTAGAAATAGTTTTTTTAATAAGAATGTCTTACCACATTCACTAGGACCAGATATTATACATCTAAAGTTATCTGGAAATTCAGCTTCAGTAATTATATCATCATCATTTAACCATGATTGTAGATCATTATTTATATTAAAGGCAATAGGACTTGTTTGGATTATATTACTTCTTGGTGGTGATATATCCACCTTATCGGTGAATTTGCAAAACAACTCTGTTGAACCGCTTCGCTGATCAGGGAACCTGCTTTGCAGATTAGGACTACTTCGCGGATGATAACTACCCCCTTGATTATAACTACTTCTCTGATAGATAGTCTCATCATTATCATTATCATAAACATTGAGATTATCATTATCATTATCATTAGCATTAACATTATCATTATCATTATCATTATCATTATCATTAAACTTAACATTATCATTATCATTAACTTTATCGTTATCATTAATTTTATCGTTATCATTAACTTTATCATCTGTGAAGCAGGTTCCCTGATTATCATTATCATTAACTTTATCAATATCATTAACTTTTTCATTACAACCCAAACAGAAACACTCATTATACATTCCTGGATATTTACATTGATTAACTAGAATATTTAAAGCATTGTTAATTCTAAATCCTCTATCAATAAGATAGATCATGTATAAACAATAAGCCCCACAATAAGATTCATCATATTGTTGTATTCTTTCATTAGAGCCTAGATTGACATACTCTTCTAAGAATAATGGAGGAGTTTCTATACCAAAACTATCAAAGTAATACACTGGACCACCTTCTCTTCTTATAACTAAAACCCAATGTGTACCTTCAGTTGGATGTAAATTTACAATAATGTTGGAGTTGGGTTCACTTACGTTATTTGGAGTCCGATCTCTCATTACAATTTCAATTGGTGTTAGACTTATATCTTTACCTATATCTTTTATTCTGATATCACTCATAGCACTATTATCAATATTAAATTTATTATTGAATTCCTCAAAAGTTAGGATAAGCATTTTCTTATAAATATTATTAATGTTTAATTATAACTCTAATTATTGCGAAGCATCGGTGGAACCGTTACACGGATGGTCGAAGACCCATAAGTCTAATTATAAGTCTAATTATGGCTAAGCATCGGTGGAACCGTTACACGGATGGTCGAAGACCCATAAGTCTAATTATGTCTATATTTATCTATGTTTTCATTTATAAAAATGGAGACAGGTAGCGTGGTTATAATTTTTATATTCTTAATTATATTTTGTTTTATAGTATATGATTCAATACCGAGTAAATATGCAAAACTAGAAGAAAGCTTTGGTGGATTTATGAATAGGAGTCTAGTTAGATTTGAATATGAAAAGTCACCATTACACACTATTGTCTATGGTGGAACTGGTACGGGTAAAACATATTTTGTTAGACAATACTTAAAATTATACTCAGTCCAAAATCAAGATCCGCGAAGCGGTTACACCGATCAAAATCAAAATCAAGATCAAAATCAAGATCAAAATCAAGATCAAGATCAAAATCAAAATCAAGATCAAAATCAAGATCAAAAACAAAATCAAAATCAAGATCAAAATATAGTTATAGTGTGTAAAGATGACAGAGACTGGATAAATCCCGAAACTAATAAGTTTTATACTGGATTTAATAAATGTGATATGAATATAATCACGAAAAACAATATGCAAAAATTTCGAAATTGTGTAATAGTACTTGATGATATGGGTGATAAGTTAAATAAGGATATAGACTATTATTTTACTGAAGGTAGACATTATAATATTCAAATGATTGTAATGTGTCATAAACCAGCTCAAATAAATAATACAGCAAGAATGAGTTGTGATACTATTTATTTAACAACTTATAATGGATCTGATCTATTTAAAAACTTTAATGAGATATATAAATGTGAACATGACTTTAGTAAAATAATTAATGAGTTAAATAGTAACCATTATAATCGTACAGACGGAATGTCAGATGAACTTCGTTATGGTATAATTAAATATAATAAGAAAGAAAATACTTTTATTATTATTAATAGTAATAGAACAATGATATATGATTCAAGAGTTGGTTTCCTTGATTTAAAAGCTCTCAGTTTAAAAGATGAGTTAGGAAGAGAAGATATAAATAAACTTATAGCATATATGAAACCACTCATGATAAATGCAACAGATAGAAAGACTATTAGTCATGATAATTATCAGTTTTATTTTAATAAACTTCTTACATTAAAAGGTATTAAAATACAGAATGATGTTTTAACTAAGGAAGTGGTTAAAGCAAATGGTCTTAGATTATTTTCAACTATTTTAGGTATTATAAGTTCAGGTTTAATGATATATAATTTCATGAGTCCTGATATAACCGTAAGAAATGCCGGACATGTGGAAACTGCAGCGAGTACTATGTTGAATAGAACAAGTATATTATTGAACTACGGATTTGGCAGAAATCAAGATCAAGATCAAGATCTGGAACATGAAAGGGAATATACAGATGGAGAAACATGGTCGAAGACCCATCAGCGAAGCTGTTACACAGATCAGCGAAGCAGTTATACACATAAATATACTGGAATTTTAAATAAAGAGGGACGAGAGAATTTAAACAGTCTATATGTAAATAGTGAAGAATTTAGAAATGAAATTATAAAATATGTTAAAAGTAAAATGCAATTAAACCTTGAAGCAATTTTAGATAAGAGATGTAAAACTAATATACTCAATACGTTAGGAAATAAATATTTAGCAGAGTGTATCAAATCTAAAGATAATACTAAAGATGTAATTGAGATATTGGCTAAATATATATGTTGAGTATAATTGAAATCAGTGAACGAACTTTGTTCGTGGTTTACCAAACTGTTCAACGGAGTTGTTTTGCAAATTCGCAGATTTGACCAATTACAAATGGTTATAAAATGTTTAGAGTGTAACTATAAATGTGGAAACATTGCTTGTTTAAAATATCATTACGAATCATGTCATAAAGATAAAATTGATAAATGTATATGTGGTAATATAACAATAAGTGCTACTTGTGCTAATGATTTTTCTCCATGGGGTTGTTCTTTAAAAAATGAATTTAGCTCTAGTTCTGGTTCTGGTTCTAGCTCAAGTTCTAGCTCTAACTCTAGTTCTGATTCTGGTTCTAGCTCTAGTTCTGGTTCTGGTTCTGATTCTAGTTATAACACCAGTTCTAACTCAGACCCTAACCCTAACTATAACTCAGTCCCTAACCTTAACCCTAACCCTAATCCTAACCCTAACCCTAATCCTAACCCTAACTATAACTCAGAAGTATTAATCAGTGAAAGGGACGAAGTCCTTGCTACCCCAACTGCCCCGCAGATCAGAAATTGTAATAAATGTAATTATATAAAACCACTAACTGATTTTGATGAGAGTAAGTATACATGTAGAGGTTGTACTTCAGCTAAAGTTAATTGTCCATATTGTGCTTCTATTGTGAGATATGATGGGATACGAGCCCATGTAAAGAAACAGCATCCAGGTGCAGAATTAACTAAAGGATTTAGTAGAAATCTAACTGAAAGATCGGCGGAGCTGGTTCCCAGATCAGTGGAACTGTTTCACAGATCTGATATAACCCAAACTGGGGAAAATTGTTCATGTAAATACTATAATTTTGTATCATTTCTTATTAATAATGGAATAAATATAGAAAAAATAAAAGAAAATATAAATTTATTGAAAAGTATAGATAATTTGAAATAAAAAGTATAAAAAATTTTTAAAAAAATATCAAAAAGAGGGATTTGCTCTTAAAGAGTGAAAAAGAGCGATCTCCCTACTCAGGAATCACCCCGAAAAGAATGAATCGCTCTTAAAGAGTGAAATGTAAATTTTGCTTTGATTTTTTTGTTTTATTTTTATTTTGGAAGATTATACTAATGCTATATATGAAGGTGAAACTAAGTATGTAACTAATTATACTATTGATAGTAAAAAACATCATTTAGAAACAAAAGAACAATATAAAATAGCTATAGATCCATTTGATGATAAAGGTATTAAAGATAGTAATGGTGAGTTTAGGTTCTATCAGTGAATTTGCAAAAGAACTTCGTTTAATTATAATATTGGTATGAGAACAGATAATAAATTATTATATTATTATAATATTTGTATGACAACATATATTAAATTATTTTTTATATTATTTTTTCTAAATCAAGTAAAAAATTACAAGAAAAAAAATTTTTGTGTAAATATCAGTCAAAATAAGGTAAATATGAAAAATGGAAAATTTGAGTAATATGTGTATATGTCTCCATGGCTCGGGGGCCCGGAGGCCACCATATACACATTACTTACCTATACTTTACTTGCGTGTCTTCATCGTTATTGCTCCCCTCAATTTAGTGGTCTCTTAGTGTATATCCCGTTCATTAAAGAAGGAAAGAATAATTGGGGTTTCGATTTTTTGAGAAGGAGGCTATAAAAAGTTTAACGGCAAAGTGTTTGCAAGTCATCAAAATGTACGAATGCGTCAAAATCTTGCATTTTAATAAAAAACCAATACCCACGAATAACTTAACAGAAAATACAAAGCAAACAAAATTTTCTTTGTTAACTAAAAAAGATGAAACATTTATAAACAGAATGCAAGACGTTAAAAAATGATATTTATATAACAACTTCTTAGCAATGTGAGCACCTTAAGGAAAAAAAGATAAAACCTTTTGCTAGAAGAACGTTTCATCTGAATTCGGAGAGAGTTTTTGGTACTTTTTTAACCCTTCGAGCTGAAACATAAACAACAAATATACTAAACAAAATCGAAAAAACAAGAGGATAAAAATTTAATAATGTAATCAAGATAATTGATATTGATGTCTTCAAAACCATTTTTAATTTTTCTTCGTCCTTAAAAAAAGATGTTTATGTAAAAGTCGAAACAAATGTCACTAAAGCCATTAGTTCTAATGCTTTCAAGGCTATTGATTTTTTCCTAGAACATACCCAACGCCCACTCTGCAAACTTCTATCACGCTTCAGTGGACCTAAGTTTTAAAATAGATTTAAAAATAGCAAATTTTTTGAAAGTCTTAAGGTTGCAAAGTTCAGTACAATTTAAAGCCTGGTATTGAAAATTTTGTAATTGTCAAAAGACCCCTGTGAACTAACAACAATGTCAGGTGTAGACCAATTTGTCAAAGAATCAATCAGAAAACAGAGGGAAATGTGAAGCACCATGCCAAAATGAGGCACAAAAAAGAAACTGACTTTTTAACCTCATTTTATACCCTCCCAGATTTTATACCCTGAAAATAGTTCTTATAAGAGGACTATAAGATGCTTTGCAAGCTGATTTCTCCTTGTTTTATCGCTCTATCAGGTTTCAAAAGCTCATAGCCATCAAAAAAGGTACGAACACGTCTTACAAGAAGACAGAGAACCATTAAAATCAAAACTCGTTGAATTATTACATGAAAAAATCCCGATGAGACCATTAATATGCCATTAAAATCAGAAATAGGTCATTAAAATAGAGCATTAAAATCTCGCATGCTCTTTGATGCTTTTAATAGAAATTCGGTTACTCTAAACATATGAACTATCACCACTGAAACCAATAAGATTTTAGTGGTCTGGAATGTGCCCGCTGAATAAAAATTTATATTTGAACGGAAGGAGGATTCATACCCAACCGATTATGGATTCGATCAAATACATTCTCACAGAGCCTTCTGAAACGTTTGGAGTTTTCATTTTTCAGGTAAGAGTTTTCGTTTTTCAGGTGAGAATTTTCTAGCATTTTTGGAATGATTTCTTGTTACACTTTGGCATATATTTACGACAACCAATTTTTAAGATTGCGAGAATTATTCCCTGAAAAGTTTGTAAACTCAAACTGAAACCTACACAAATTTGGAACAACCTTAGAAGACTACACGACAAGTGTTCCGTTGTCAAAAGGTGTCAAAAAAGCAACAAGCTGTGTCCAATTTTGTAGTGTAGTCAGCTACATAGTGGCGTGAGTCGTTCTAATGCTCTGGTGGCGTTCTAGTGGCGTGAGTAGTTCTAATGTAATGCAAAAGAAAAAATTCAAATATACGACATGGTTGTTATCAATTGATAAGTGCTAAATTTTGCCAGAAAAAAACAAGTCATAACGTTACGGTATGAAATCTCCTTTCAAGTGAAATCAAGAGTAAATCCAAGAAGTAAAATCTTCTTTCAACAGAAGTAAATTCAAGAAGTAAATTTATTTTGTAGCAAAGTAAGAAAAGAAACTGTAGGAGGCCAAAAAAACTTTTCAAGAAAGGTATTTTTTTCAATAGAGGTTTTAACTAGATTAATTTTTTTCCAGGATGTGAAAACTTCCATATTAGAGTATTTTCAGCTAATTGGATCTGGAACATCAGCCAGTCTAATTTTTGTGATCGGTTGCATTAATGAATGGGAGGCAAGCAAGTACTCTTTGGATAAATCAAAATAACGCATGGCTTCAAATTTATACGGCGTGACGTCATATGACTTGAGAAATGAAAAAAACCAGTAGATTTCCGGCAGAGACCCTGAGACAACTGACTCAAAAGCGCAATAATTTTTGAAAAAAAAGATATAAGCATATCTCCTAAATTCATGAAAAATATCCTTATTTTTAAGACCAGAACAAAGCAAATGTGCATTAATATAAGTCAACAAGATTAATATAATTGAAGAATATGAAAAAAAAGAAAATCTCAAATTGTCTTTCAGTTCTCTGCCTCAATCAATTGAGAACAATATTCTCAATACACCATCTGAAGCAGCTTCTTCAGAAAAAAATTAACATGTGTCGTCAGATGGTACAGTTAAAACCGAGACAACCGCAAAAATTGTCTTGTCTTGTGCCCTCGTGATAACCATTAAATTGCTTGCCCATTAAACGCAAACCGGTGAACGTAAAGTAAGCCAGAGTAAATTTAAGCCAAAATCAAAGCAAGCCGAAAGTTATGTAATAATTAATCTATTAGAAATAATACATTGTTAACCGTTACAATCAACACTGCGCATAGTATTATCATGCATAATGTTCTCCAATGCACCAACAAAGAAACAAAGAATTGGTCAATTTTTAGACATCTAGTTGGTAAGGGCCTCAGCGGATCGCTATCCATGGCCATGTCTCTCATCTTCTGTGGGATTTAATCCGGAAACCACGCCCACCTACCCGCCAGGGGCAATTTAAAATTTGGGTATGCCAAAAATTTTCGGCTTACCTCGCTTACCTATTAGCTTGCTCAACCACAACAACACAAACCACGCCAAGCAAAAGTACAACAAATCAATTTTCGTTTTTTGAAGTAGAATTTGCCTGATCGAACTTTAAAGTGTCCGAAGCAACCCAACCACATGCATTATCCTTAAAAACATTCATTTTCCCTTAAAAACTTCACAAAAAGACTACTGTGAATTGTTCAATAAACAGAGAAAGCCGAAAACTTTAAAAAGAAACCAAAAAAGTTTTTTAAAAAGTACATTTTGTCTTTTTCGAACAAATTCAAATTAAAATGAAATGAACAGAGGAAACTGCCAGAATGATCAAGTTCAACCATAAACTCCCAGCAGACGACAGTTATAACTTGAAAAAACATGAAAACATCTAAAAAGAAATCAAAAACGGCAAGATGCCAAAAAATGCTCCAAATAGTATCTAAAGATCTAATAAATATCTGAATTGAGACTGTATACTTGTCTAAACATGTTTGTTAACCTTGTTAACTTGTCAAACAAACTTAATATAAACTAAAGTGACTGAAAAGATCAGAGTGGAAACAATATAGCAGGCAGATTCCGGACTAGCTGCGAAAGAAAAGGTTTGCGTGCCGTAAAATAGAGATAGAAACAGATACGGATCTAAATAGAAAAAAAATGATGCCGCTAGGGAAAAAAAGCAGCGATATATTAATAAAGATTAATAACATGCACTCCGCAGAAGCCTTTTATTAGGGACCTTCACTGCACATATAAGTTCCTTTGTCCTTTGAACTAATTCAAATTAAACTTAAATATTAAAGAGCAGAAGTCAGTTTATTGAGTGAGGTATGTCACGTATGACCAAAATCTAATCACGCAAATGATTTTGAAACCTTTGCTAGAGAGAGAATGAGTAATGACGTCACGCGTAAACGCCGTTAGTGAGAGGAAAAAGTAATTCAGAAAATTTGACTTTTTCAGCTTTGCTGTGAGAACAAATGTAATACGAAAAAGAGCGTCAGATGACGAAACAAAAAAACCATAGTAGGACAATTGAAAGAATTTTCAATAGATAAACAAAAAAATTAGACCCAGAACGGACTTTGAGTGAATTGGAAAAACCATTTCTAAAAAATTAGATCAAGAAAATTAAAAAAAAACAACAGAAAATCAATGTCAAAATGCCACACGTGAACAAAAATAACACTAACGAGAAAAATAATTGGTTCAAACAAAAAAGTATAGGCCTAGAGCGAACTATTAATAGACCGGAAAAGCTATTTAGAAAAAAAACCCGGTCCAAAAATTCGAAAAAACAGTAAAAATTGAGGTGAAATTGTCGCATGTGAACAAAAAGCCACTATCGAGAAAACGAATTTTTGTTCAAACACCATTTTCTCACTCTACTTTAAAATAAAAACAAATAAATTCCTCGCCGCAAAACCACTTGCTTTTGCACTCCGTTTCCAGTTTCGACGTGAACAAAATCATTACTCCAATTTGACTTCAAAAATCATGAAAATGTTTGAACAGATCTTTAAAAAAACATAGCTGGAAGAACTCCGGAAACAACTCAAAGTGAAATCCACTTAGACGCCATCCACTCAACACGGCCAAACGTCCCTCCACTAATTTATCATTATCTTCAAGCAAAACCACAAAACAAAAAAGTAAAAAGGTAGATTATGATAAAAAATCTGATCAAGTTTTGTCATAAACTGAGATCCCAAAATAATTATCTCTGCCAAAAATTACTTCATCAAAACAACTAGTACCTACTTAAACCACTTATGAGAATATTTTAAAAATACTTGAAGCCAAATTACAAACAACTTGGACTAAAGACTGGAAAAAATTTAAAAAAATTTAATATTATAGAAGTACATAAACCCAATGAAAAAATCTCTTCAGCCAATAGAGTATCCAGTTGTTCGCAAAACAATAGGTAAATCATAATAGGTTAAGAAAGTTTTCTATTATACGGGAAGAAAACGAAAAACTGCAAAAAATTTTTGCCATTTTTAGTCATACTTCTCAACAAAAAAATACTTCATATCCAAAAAACTGTAACCACTTATTATCTAAAAATTGCTCAAGACATAAGACGCTTTTCAATACCCATTTGAGGCAGTAAAACAAAACATTCGTCAAAAAATCGCAGAAATTAGCCCAAAAATCAACAAAATACATGAAAAACCTCCGAATTAGCATAAAACTCATACGAGTTTCCAGAAGCCTTCAAACCACTACCACAACCAGACTCAAATTAAAACAAAATTATAACAAAATCTGTTAACCAAAGAAATTTCCAAAAATGCTGCGCGTGAACAAAAAAGTTCGCTCGCTAACAGAATTTTTTTCGCTCGCTTACAGATTTTTTTCACACCTCAATTTCTCGCTCTAGAAAACAGCGATAAGAACAAAAAACCACTCTCTTTTCGCTTTACTCTTCATTTTGTTCAGCAACAAAATCACTCCAAATTTTTTCACGCATTTAATAGCCTGCTTCAAAATTCACTCCAATAAAATTGATTTTAAAAAAGGACTTCTTAAATACTCACTTCGAGTCGTGAAAAAGGACAGCGCGCGACTACAATTCAAATTCTTTGAATTGTAAAAGAACCAAGAGCACCTCAATATAGCTCCGCGCAGCTTACAGATTTGCAGCTATAATAAAAAACTCCAGGAAAGAATCGCACGAGTAATTTTTTCTCTCTCAAAGTTTTGCATGAACAAAAACCTTTTTGTTTTGCTCATGCAAAAAAGTTTTTTGCCCTCTTCTTTTTGCGTTTAACCTCTGTTCGGCAGTTTAGTCTAAATGGTTTCTTGTTACGTGCGTTGTCACGTATACCCTTTTCAGCGGACACTTAACCATTAAGAAAACAAGATCACCATAATTGCCTCTCATTTTGTAAACTCTCCGTGGTTTGTAAAAAAAAACAAGAGAAGGCCAATAACAGCTCTTATCGGCTGTCGTAATTGCAGCCATTAAAAACAAGCTAAAAAATTGTTCACCGGCTCCTTACATCAAAACAAGTAGCACTCTTTTAATCTCAACCGTTAAAAAGTTGCGACATTTTTGAAGTTGAATTTATTTGAATGAGATTAGGAATATATAAATAGTCGAATTTGCAAATGATCAGAGTAAATAATATCGATTTTGTTACAAAACTAACTGTTACAATATAATTAAAATCTGAAAAATAGTTTTTATCAATTAGCACCGGTGCTTAATCTTTTATCATGCATCCGGTAACACATATTTCAGATCTGCTAAATAAAATTAACGTGGTGAAATTTAACAAAAACTGAAACTTGGTTTAGATCCAACAACGATCCAAATAAGTATTGACTGAAAAATGTTACAGAATTTTGGGCAGATTTTTTAAAGGCAGCTTAGTTCTTACTGAGATTGTTTTCAGATTTAAAACAAATTGTGCTAAAAAGTTGCCCAAAATTACAGTCATTTCTTAGGTCTAAAAGACGCTCCATAACGTGCATACGGGTCAAAAACAAAAGGGCTTGACAGTTTTTCCCAAAAAATACCGATCCAAAACGATCATTTCTTATTTTTGTTGGGCAAAACTTCAACTAGGGCTATCTGGTTAGATATTGAATTCACTTGTTTTAAAAAAGAGAAACTTCGAAAATAAGACAGCAGATCTGAAATGTATGCGTATATAAGCTTCATTTTGTCTCTAGTCAAGATCAGCTCTTAAATAGTGCCACATTACAACTGGAGTTCGTCGTGATTTCAACATATCTTGCCAATGCTGCATTTCCTTCTGGCCGGATCTTTTTCCCAAAATCACACTCCCAATTTTTTCATTCCACTTTATCATGTCTTTATCCATTACCACGACTGCTAATTGAGTGTCTTCAAGTTTGGTTGTGGGAACTGTGAATGAAAAAGTTTCGTCAAAAACTGGGTTTAAGGACTGCATTCGGCACTGGGTTTTGTGTTTGGCTACTCGCTTGCCCTGGTAGAGGTGATACACTTTGACGTACGGGTCTGAAAACAAAAAAACGTAAAACTGTTAATTTGGGAAACGTTTGACCGTACAACACATTAGAGATTGAACATTATAAAATCAAGACCATGTTCCATAAATTTTTCAGGGAGCATCTTGTGGAGTTTTATGGATGGAATTTAGTGGATTAAGGGTAATTGATATCCAATGTAATGATATCGGAACCACCCGTTTCACCCGACATACAAATTTCTTTAATTTCATACTGGTCACACGATATGCATGATTTTAGTAGCCATACAAAGATCATATGCGATGTCCTGGAAATCATACAAAAATTGTGAAAGCCGAAAAATTATATAAAATTCATATTCGGTAGAAGTCAAAAAATTTCATCTAATTCAATATTGGGATCTTTTCCAGTTATGCTTCCAGTACGTTATGGTATCCCAAGTTACAGAGCACATGCCATTACATAGTAAATCATTATGTAAAAATATGGCACGTGCTTCTGGGGGATGCAAGCAAATAATATGCACCCACTAAGCTGGGGGGGGCACAAACGGGAAAGATCCCATTATTCCTTTAAATCACTATTTAGAGCTCTCTTTCAAAAATAGTGATTTAAATGAATATTGGGATCTTTACCGTTTGTGCCCCCCCCCCCCCCCAGCTTAGTGGGTGCATATTATTGACCTGATATTCCTGATGTTCCTGACCTGATGTTCCTGATATGTCCATAGGCTTCAATTCTTTGCACCTGACCACAATAATAGTCATGATACCTCCAACTGGGTTGTAACAGAGAGACAACAATATCTCCCCCCTCTTGTACTTCTCCTTGGCAATGGGGTTTAAATCTTTCCAGAGATTTATGGGTTGGGTGAAGTCCAGCTCACACATTGGGATGTTGACCTCCCCGATTGGGTCGTCTCGCGAAAACTTGTCATAGTCCAGAACCATCAGTTGCAAAATGCGTTTCTGAAGTTTGTCCAAAGGCACGCCTAAATGTGAAAAAATGTCAGTATTTTCATGGAAGTAAAGGCAAAATAAATTTGACTTTTGGAATATTTTACGTTTGTGCCCCCCAGTACGTTCTGCGCCCCCAGTTACAGAGCACGTGCCATTACATAGTACATCATCATGTAAAAATATGACACGCGCGTCCGGGGGGTGCAAATAATCAAATAATATGCGCCCACTAAGCTGGGGGGGGGCACAAACAGAAAAGATCCGACTTTTGTTTCCGATGTCCTTGGTTTGTCCATGTTGGTGTAACTTTTGTTTTTCATCTTTCATATTCCGAGTCATATTTAATGAAACAATTCAATGTTGTGAAAAAGGTGTCATTTTTTCCATTTTTCAAGCTAAAACAGCTAGGGTAAATTTGCAGAAATCAAGGTGCCACTTTGATTTCTGCAGTTTTATGTCTTCTGATGTTATGAACATGAAATCAATGAAGGCCAAAATGAACCCAGTAGAAATAATTATCTTGCTACGATGGCGATAACATTCTTCCTAATAAACTGTTCGAAATTGCAGGATTTTCGCAAAGAATTAGGCTCACTTATCAAAATCAAATCAATATTCAGCACAATTCGTCACCGAAATTTGGTCCCTAATATCTTTTTATGGCAGTTTAAACTGTGTCACTAAAGTCAACGATCACGTGTGTATGCTCGTGTGTGTGCTCAAAACGATTTACTGTGTTAAATTTTTTGGGAATTTATTTTGAGTACAAATTTATGAGAATCCTCAAGTTTTTTTTCTAAATAAATTGAGTAATAGAGGATTTTTTAACAATGATGAAACATTTAAAACGTACCTGAGAATGTTAAGTTTTCATTCCAAGTGGGACTAAGATTCTTAAATATCACTTTGGTTTCCTGTCTTCTTTTCTTCTCTGGTAACAGCAGCACCTTTAAAACAAAACAGCGTCTCATTTGACTTAGTAAAAGCTTACCCAAGTTGACCCAAGCTTACCCTAGCTTACCCTGCGACCCAAGACAGTTATGGGCCAGACGGACCTGGATCTCTGATATTAGGGTCCGGTACGACGAAAGATCAATGCTGGCAGGAAATTTTGGGCGCGCTCTCAACGTTTGGCCTATACCCGAATTGGGCAAACAAATTTAGGTCTATTCCGTACGGTCCATAGAGAAATTAAAACAAAAAATGAAAGGAATGATCATAATAAAATAGCTCATTTGAATTGCTTGTACACGTTGAAGAATATGGAAAGCAAAAAAGCTTAAAACCAAAACCAAAAATTGTTCAGCAAAAAAAAAATTTACGAGTTTTCGACTCTTTACGATTTTTGTTTGATACAAACGGTAGTACTATTTTTCATTCAGGGAATTCATTTATATTTCAACCGTTGCAATACAGAAAAAATTGTGCATAAAAGGAAATTTACTAATTAAAAATGAAGGCAGTGCCTCATATTTTTGTAAACCAAAAGGGCAATAAGTACAGTCTAAGAAAAAAACAGTTGAACAGTTAGAATTATCAGTAAAAAATTACATTGCTCATTGAGTTACAGCAGTATCAGTGTCTGTTAAATTTTTTAAAATCACCTAGTATAAAAGAAAAACCAGCGTCCCAGTCAAATGATGAATTGAAGTTTTCAGCTCATCAGAAAGAAACAGTTTTTCTAGAACAAAAAATGGAGGTAGGTTAAAATTCCTAGACTGCTATTATTTAAATCTAAAAATTCAATCCTCTGCTTATGTGATTATTCAATATGTCCGGTGTTGAACGCTGTGGCATGAAAAAAATTCTAACCAATTTCTTCCATCGATGGGAAATCACACTCTGAGCAATTTTTGCGCACTTTAGAAAGAAAAATGAAAGGTTTCGAGTTACTCGAGCCTTGAACGAGAAGAAAAATGCTCCAAAAGAATTCTAAGCTATAATTATTGGTGCAAAAATGGTGTCTTCATTTTAAAGTTGAACTAGAATGAACGACTAAGGAAAAAGAAACTCTTTTGTTTACAAAATAAGAAAGTAAGTACTGCTGTTCCTAGACTACATCGGACAAAAGATGGCTTCCTCTGATAAAATTTCGAGCGCAGGAAAATTTCTTTCTAAACTGTGCAGTTTTTGCGCAATTTACATCGAAACATGAAAAGTTTCGAGTTGCTCCAGCAATGAACAAGAAATTTGTTCAGAGACAACTTCAAACGCTGATCAAAAGTGAAATCGAACGCATATTGGTATGAACGTTAAGCGCACGTGGTGTTTGATCACCGGTCATCTCAAATTGAGACTGTCTGATCACTGGTTATTTCAGTCGGGATGGTCTGACCACAGGTATTTTCAGTCTGGGATGTTCTGATACGAGGTCATTTCAACCTGGTATGCTCTGATCGGAGTTCATCGCAGTCTGAGATGGTCTGATCAAAGGTCATTTCAGTCTGCGATGGTCTGATAAGAGGTCATCTCAGTCTGGAATGGCCTGATGAAAAGTCATTTCAGCCTGGGATTGTCTGATAAGAGGTCGTCTCCTTCTGGGACGGTGTGATCAGAGGTCATCTCCATCTGTTGATGGTCTTCAGTCTGGGATGGTCTGCCCGGACTGATTTTATGCCCTTAATTCATCCCTAAATAGCGGCGATTACGGTGTAATGCGTATTCGAGTCCTATTTATTGGGGCAAAGAGTGCAAGATTGTATTTTTTTAAATACACTTTATTTTTTCCAATCTTTTTACACTCTTCGAAAAATTTTATTTGAGGGTTGACTGTTAAAAAACTACACTCATACACAATAACCTTTATAACCAAATTGAAAGACGAAATGCTAGTATCAGTTGGTGCAATGGTTATTGCACGAAGTAAAAAGTATCATGTAAAACAGAGGGAAGATGGGGGATCAATCCTTTCTACATCCTTTCATTTTTTTCTTTAAAGTTACACTTCTATAACTACACTCTTCCACCCTTAATTAAGCGGAGAAATAGGGGTGTATTTTTTCTATCTATACACTCTTTACACTGTTTCCCCGTTACTTTTTGGGAAAATCTTCGGCCCGGGTGATAAGAGGCCATCTCAATCTTGGATGGTCCGATCACAGGTCATTTCAGCTTGTGATTGTCTGAAAAGAGATCATTACAGTCTGGGGTAGTCTGATAAGAGGTCATATCAGCCTGGGAAGGTCTGATCAGAGGTCATTTCAGCCTGGAATAGCCTGATGAAAAGTCATTTCAGCCTGGGGTTGTCTTATAAGAGTTCGTCTCCTTCTGGGACGGTGTGATGAGAGGTCATCTCCGACTGTGATGTACTTATAAAAGGTCATTTCAGTCTGGGATGGTCTGCCCGGGCTGATTTTATGCCTTAATTCATCCCTAAATAGCGGCGATTACGGTGTAATGCGTATTCGAGTCCTATTTATTGAGGCAAAGAGTGCAAGATTGTATTTTTTTAAATACACTTTATTTACCCTTTTTCCAATCTTTTTACACTCTTTGCAAAAATTTTATTTAAGGGTTGACTGATAAAAGTTACACTCATACACAATTACCTTTATAACCAAATTGAAAGACGAAATGCTAGTATCAGTTGGTGCAATGGTTATTGCACGAAGTAAAAAGTATCATGTAAAACAGAGGGAAGATGGGGGATCAATCCTTTCTACATCCTTTCATTTTTTTCTTTAAAGTTACACTTCTATAACTACACTCTTCCACCCTTAATTAAGCGGAGAAATAGGGGTGTATTTTTTCTATCTATACACTCTTTACACTGTTTCCCCGTTACTTTTTGGGAAAATCTTCGGCCCGGGTGATAAGAAGCCATCTCAATCTTGGATGGTCTGATCACAGGTCATTTCAGTCTGTGATTGTCTGAAAAGAGATCATTACAGTCTGGGGTAATCTGAAAAGAGGTCTTATCAGCCTTGGAAGGTCTGATCAGAGGTCATTTCAGTCTGAAATGGTCTGATCAATGGTTAAATCAGTCTAGAATGGTCTGATCAGAGGTCATTTCAGTCTGAAATGGTTTGATCCTTGCTCATTTCAATCTGGGATTGTCTGATAAGAGGTCATATCAGCCTGGGAAGGTCTGATCAGAGGTCATTTCAGTCTGAAATGGTTTAATTCTTGCTCATTTCAATCTGGGATTGTCTGATAAGAGGTCTTATCAGCCTGGGAAGGTCTGATCAGAGGTCATTTCAGTCTGAAATGGTCTGATCAATGGTTAAATCAGTCTAGAATGGTCTGATCAGAGGTCATTTCAGTCTGAAATGGTTTGATCCTTGCTCATTTCAATCTGGGATTGTCTGATAAGAGGTCTTATCAGCCTGGGAAGGTCTGATCAGAGGTCATTTCAGTCTGAAATCGTTTAATTCTTGCTCATTTCAATCTGGGATTGTCTGATAAGAGGTTATATCAGCCTGGGAATGTCTGATCAGACGTCATTTCAGTCTGAAATGGTCTGATCAACGGTTAAATCAGTCTGGAATGGTCTGATCAGAGGTCATTTCGGTCTGAAACGGTTTCGGTCTGAAATGAAATCATAGATCAGAGTTCAGTCTGGGACGGTCTGATCTGAGGTCTTTGTGCCCTGACTTCTTGTGCTGGGTGTGTAGAAGCACAAAAACAGTCTTCTGGAATAGCTGACGTGGCTATTAAGGAACACATTTTTATAATTTCAGAAAAATTTCCGCAAAACTACTTTGAAATATATTGAACCTTAACATAAGGATCGCTTGTGCCTCCCCTGTCCTTCGCAGTGAGACCCTTGGCCTCAATCACGCCCACTGTCAACACCTGTCCTGTGAAGTCATAAGCAAGAGTGAAATGGATGCTGCCCACATAAGGCAAACCCCCTCTGTCATCCTGTCAACAAAATAGATTGTAATCCCCTTAATCCGGGTTGCACTTAAATGTGGGACCTCATAGTCAAATTTTCATGAACTTTAGCTGATTGGTAGTTTGCAAAAATACTTACCAGACCTTGAGTATTGATTGAATTCCGATTGAAAAACGGGAGGAATGATCGGAATGGGATTTAAATTTCCCTGGCGAAATTCATTTGTCTCTATAGCCTTTTTGGGACTATATTCCGGGAGTGAGATCACAGAAATGAAGAGGTATTTGCCCAGATTTTGTAAAACTGTCTAGAAATGGCGCCCTTATTTTAGTAATAGCTTTTGTTGATTGTGATGATTACCTTAGCTCTATTAAGACACTCAAACAAATATCAATGCAAACACATCCATTAGATCGCTGACACTTATTAACTGCTTAATATTAAAAATGAAAATTAAACAGTTGGTTCACAAAAAGGGGAGTTAGGGGGGAGTGACGACAGTTCCCGGTGAAAAAGAAGGACGTACAGTAATAGAGAAAACAGAAGACAGTGCCGATGAGGCAGAAGAGAAGAAGAGACCAGCCCCCGTTGACTTCTTGACCTCTGGCACAGAAAGAGACCCAGCTGCCCCTCCTCCCGCAGAGGAGTCCCGGTTCCCCCCAGGGTGGTTGGAACTGTTACTGTGGCTGAGAGGTCTTTTTTCAACCCATTCTCCGTTTTGTTTCACGACTTCATTCTTACACCTAAATCAAACAAAGAAGGGATATTTTTCCTTTATTTGCTTTCAACCATAATGGTCTACATTTCCGAGATCTCTGGTTTTGTGGATAAAAACCCAAAAGTTTTTTGGGCGGAGGGTCAGAAGAAAAATTTTCAACATTTCAATAACCATTATTACATGCCAAACATCCTAAATTTGAGCAAAACTATTTTCATGGACCGAGGGAAAATTAAAAGACACTCGTTTAATTTCTTGAAAGACTTTTCAGTTGGAAGTTTCTGTTAAAAGCATATTCTTATCCTAGGTCCAGCAAAACATCTATTTTAAGTAACAAGAACTTAAGTAACATGAAAGCGATGATTTTTGATTAATGCTGATATTAATATTTGGGGCGTGATCCAAACTCAACTATATGGAACTTATTGTGGCGGTGACTTAAATTTCAGGATAATTTTTCAAAGTGGCAAAATATCAACTGATGTTATTCGATTTCTTCAAATTAAATGATTAAAATATTAAGATTAGGCTGTTTTTGATTAAAAAAAAGGTTGTTTAAACGATTATTTTTAGTCAACTGTCAGAAACTGGAACTTTTTTTTCTTTAAAGAAAAAATGTTTTTTAAAAGAAAAATGAACTGTAGATCTATTTATTAGAGTTCTCAGTATATGACGAGATCGGTGAACCAAAATTATACGAAGAATCTATAGTGCATGACCCATTTAAATAGATAACGTTTTTATCGGTTCCATAAGAAAAAATACATTGGTTACATATAAACCGATTACCGTCCGACAAACAGCTCTCAAACGACAAGAGTGACATTTTAATTCAAGATGTTCTAGCTACGTAAATTTTTGCTTAAGGGAAACATCCGACAACGCTGAGATTCACACCAGCGACCTTTGATGTCTTCGACAGAATCACTCCCAACTCGGGATTCCCATCCTTATCATATGATATGCTACAAATGCGATTACCTAAGCAACAATTTTATTTTCGGAGTGAGAGCAATTGAGATCAATCAACAATGAAGAAGAGAAGCATGAAAAAGTCTCTTGAGAAATCGAAGAAAGTTCTAAGACAATAGCGCGAAAACATTTTTTCTTTGAATTTTTAAAACTCAAGTTCAGCTTTCTGTCGTTCAATAGATTCGATGTTTGAATCGAGGACTTGGTAATCTAATCACCGGTTTTCCCATTCGATCTAGACCAAATTTTTGAAAAAAAAATAGTCTCACAACTATTTTTTGTCCAGGTACATCTTCCCATTTCATGCTTGATTCTAAGAATGGTCTCGCAATATCCTATGACTTAACAGAGCGTTCTTGTCGTACAGAAACTCCGTTCTGTAGTGAATTGAAGAATTGCCAAGCGAAATTCACTTTACTATTGTTCCAAAAGATGATTGCTTTTGCGGTGCGAAATCACTCTATTTTTTGTTCGAATGAATTTTAATTCGGATGCTAATTTTTGGCTGTATTCGCTCCGCGATTACTAGTTTAATGTTAATGACTACAAAATGAGATTAGCGTTTCATCAGCTAATTGGCGAAGTGAGATAAATTTGTGAAGCGATTCAACTGAATTTTAAAATGAATTGCTAGAGAGTGAAATGGAAGTAGAACACAAATTTGATCAGCAATTTTATCATACATATTAAATATTTGAACAGAGCCAAATTAGCAATTTGGCGGTAAACTAAAGGAAGCAGCTGCGTGTACAGACTTATGATTAATGATTCATGTAAAAAAATTTTAATCAAAATGAACAACTAAAATATGATCTTGAAATGAACTGAATGGATTAATACTTGTGAACCAAAAATGAACTAGATTGAAATTAAGGAAATTTGATAATTGGCCCACATATGAATGTATTGTATTTCACTATATATCATATTTCCCATGGGAAAAAATAAGCGAAACGTAAATTTGTTCATAAAAGAAGATTAGTAACATATTTGCTGGTTTATATAAATAATGGGATACTGTTTTTCAATGAGTTTTTTAAATATATTACTCAATCAGAGTCTGAATCTGTGGCACATGCTTCCTCGTTCACGGTCATAATTGTTTCTGGTTCCTCATAAATCGGCGAGACATAGCACTGGGCGGGCTGGGTAATGTATATCCGGGGAGCAAATTCCTTGTTGGAGATCAGAAGTCGGTACTTCGTTATTATGTGCTGCAGTCCTTTGGATGTTTGAAAAAATAGTTCTATTCTCAATTCGTTTTTGTTTTAACAACTGGCGACGTTTTCATCTTGATGGTGTTTTAGTAGAGGATAGAGTGGGGGGGTGCACGTTTGTGTAGAATTCGGAGAATAGTCCAGCTCTGTGATTGAAGGATATTGTTTTCCTTATAGTAACTTGCGCTTAGGATGGTGTGGCTCATAGGATGGTGTGGCTTAGGATGGTTGTGGTGGCTCTATTATCATTTGCTCCATGGTTGTAGGCGTGAATTGTGTGGCTGACGTTTGTTGCGTACTGTTCATGTTGATTGTAGCAGTTGATTTTCCGGCGCGTGTAAATTCAATTTCCTCAGCATTATTGTCATGCGCACTCGCAGAGTTTGTCTTTTGACGACATATTCGTAGTTAGTAGATGATCGAACTTATTGAGGCCTTTAAGTGAAAGTTGTTTAGCACCGCGGTTTGAATACAAGCTAGGCGGCTTTTAATTGTTTGTATCAGCCTCCCGACTAAACCAATCGTTCTGTGATTGTGAATTGGAGCTTCAATTTGTTGTATTTGTTGATTACAAAATGTGTTAATTGGCTGACAAAATTGACATTTTGATTGATCTTATTTTATTGCGCTTGATATGCCATGTTCTAATACGTAGTATTGAGGGATATTTAAGACACTCTGTGCATTTGCTCTATCAAATACTTCGGCTGTTGAAAATTTTGAAAAACGGTCTATACACTCAAGAAAATATACTTCTTCATCTTTCTCGTAATAAATTGTTCCTACAAAACCTAATTGAGTTTCTTGATTAGGAATTTTACATAGCTTTAATGGTGCCCATTTGCTAGAAGGAATAATAGAACAAATTTTTACCGATCTTTACGCGGGGGTTGCACTTTGCTGTCTTTGATAACAGGTCCCTATGCATGTATGGCCACCATGCATGAACGGCCATATCAGTCATTCTTTAGCTCCCACGGTGTGTTCCATGTATCGCCTGGATGTACACGTCCTTGATGGAAACTGGCATTGCTGTTGCGTTAACAACGCAAATACATCCAATTTTAACGTGTAAATCCTTCCAATAGCTTCATCCGCAAATCTTGCCTTGGAGGGAGTTGTCTGTTAGATGTTATGAAGAGTTTACTCATCGGAGTAGGACGTCATTAGGAGCAATCGAAATGATGGAGCAATTCGTTTGAAATTTGAACTATTCAAAAGTGACTGATTTGAAAGCACTTAGAGGCGAAAAGCGAATTTGGACTGTGGGTTGTGCTATTTACAGTTGTATAATTACAATAATCGGAGTTAATTTGGTAATAATGTTGTAATTGTTATTATTTTGAAATGTTCTACCTTTCGCGCCGTGAGTTAACTACAAATTTATTCGCTTGTATTTTAACTATTTGCGTCCGATTTAGATGCCGCGTTTCACTCTGCGAAATCCGTATAATTTTGGAACTTAAAAGAAAGCGTTTTGCCCTGCGTTTGACTGCTTCTAATTTAGCGACGATAAAATGTTCGCCAGAAGCCGATATATTAACAGCTTCTTGTTGTGGTTCAAGCCAGATATAGACTACCAAACCCATTTTTGAAACAAGAAGATGATCTATAGAGAAATCGAAAGGATCTAAACGTTCGACTCATCTGGTGAAACAGTTATTGTATGACTCATTCGCGCTATTTTCCAGCGTAATAGATAATAAAGACCTATGATCCGGGATAAAAGCTAAAGGCTTACCGTAGAGATAATATTTGAAATGTTGAATTGACCAGACTACGCCAAGTGATTCGAGTTCATTGATGCTGTATCGTTCTTCAACTGAGCTGAGAAAACGCAAGGTGAATGCTACCGTGTGCCAACCATCAGGGGTACGCTGTTCGAGTACGCATCAAAGGCCTTTTTTAGAGGCATTGCTTTTAATTCGTGTTTTTAGATTGGGATTAAAGTGCTCAGTTTTCTGAATTTTTTTAGCTTCTGTAGCTTTAGCAATTTTTCAGCAATTTTTCAGATATTCTGCAACTGAATTTCTGTAGCTTCAGCAGTTTTCTTTAATCTGATCAAAATGTTTTTTAAGTTCAGCAGTCAAAATAAATATGTGTTTTTTATCCTTAATAATGTTCGTAGAGGGTACCAAAGTTGAGATAGATTGGGTATAAATTTTCCCAAGATGATGAACAAAACCCATAAATGATCTTCACTTTTTTAAACTTGTTGGTGGAGTGAGTTGCTGAATAGCGGCTGTTCTAGTTGCCATTGGAGTTACTCCTGATTGTTTGATAAGGCGTCTAAACCATTCATACTGATTTTTTGCGAAGTGATTTTTTGCGCGAATAATTCGAAGATTTTAGTCGTTTAGTTTTATCAGGCTTCTTCTAACAAAATTTAAGTGATCTTCATTTCGTCCTCTGCTTACTATCAAAATATCATCCCAGCAAGAGAAGGTATTAGTAAGGCTGGTCAATGTGCAAACAATAGCTTAATGAAATTCGGCTGGCATATCAGTTAAACCATAAAATCCCGTTTTGAGGCGATAAGTGCCAGTCATATCACCACCTACTAAATTGAAGTTACAATAGACGACCGTATCAGCGTATAAATTAAGTTGCCGCCTGAACGCGTATTGCAAAAACAACGTTGCAAATTATGCCGTCACTTGCGGAAGACAGTGTTTGCCAAAAGTGTTTGAGTTAGTGGATCAATATTATTTATTTAGTATTTGTTTTCATCGATTGATTTTTTTAAAATCTTTTTAATCCAATGCCGTTTTGATTGACTGATATTTTTAAATGTGAATTCGAATCAGTTTGACATCTTTTTAATATGTTCTTTCTTCAATATCTTTTGAAGTTCGATTTTCACTTCTAAATGAATTAGTACTTTTTGTCCTTTTTGGTGAGTTACTCGATAGCTTCTGTGAAATTTTGAATTTAATGTAAAATGTTTTTATTTGCCAATTCGTGTTATTAGTTCCGGGAATTCTTTTGCTATTGAGGTTTTAATGGTACATGGGGGTCGATATTATTAATTTTGATTTTAAGCCAAAATGTTTTTGCGTTATCAATATTCCTAATTTGTTAAACAAATTGCGTTCTAGAATGGGTAAGAATCCGCCTGCTACAACAATGATTGTTGCCCGGGAATTTGCCAATCGTTAAATTTAACGGACGGTTTCAAAGTTCCTAGGGTTTCAACAATGTCATTTGAAAAAGACTTTAGTTCCAGCAGCTCATTCTCTGACCATTGTGTTTGGATACAATTAAGCTTTTTATGCTTAACAATTGACAAATTAACGATTGTATTTTCACTGCCAGAGTCGTTTAGCAGTTTGCAGTCTGTGTTGTCAATTGTATTATTCATGCTTTGAGGCGCGTTTGTGTTGGAATTGTTTGTTCTAACATTGCGACGTAATTAACGTCGAAAGAGTCATAATGAGAGTCGTATTGTTCATTGCAGTTAATGAAATTTACATTTTAAATTGCGAAATTTTCTGTGGTTTCATTGTTTTCAACCTTGTTTATACGATTAGCCTGCTGTGTATTTTTGTTAATATTTTGTCTTTTCCGACATACCTTTGCGAAGTGATTCAGAAGTCATAAGTGGTTACATTTCTTACCCAATGCGGGGCAAATCTGACGATGTGTAGATGTCCAATTCTGGCCACAGTTTCGACAAAGGCCATTTGCTTTGCGATTGAATGTGTCTCTGTTGCGCTTTGGTGTACGGGTATTCCCGCTGCGAATTCGAGTGAACTGTTGTATCGCATTTACACCACTGCTGTTGTTGGACGATATTCTTTTTTTGGTTCTAGCGGTCCATTTCCTTGTTGACAGTGATGCTGAGCGCTCTTTCAGGTTCAACTGTATCTCTCAATAGTTCGCGTTGTATATCGTCGTCTAGCATGTTTTTTTTAATTAAAATGTCCAGAATTATATCCTCCACTCAATTTCGAAGTCGCAATTTTCTGCGAGTTCCATGAGAGTGCTGTAAAAATGCTCCACTGCTTCTTTTTTTGTATTCTTGAAAAAAAACTTAACAATCAAATCTGTTTTAGCGAGGGCAAATGAAAGCGAGTTCTGACATTTCCCACAATTTTAAGGTCATGAGGTCATATATATTGTCATGTGGAAATTTCTGTGCCAGAAGTCGGCGGCCTTCAGGGCTTCAAGATAGAGAAGGCAGACCTATTTCTGATTACACAGTGTCCACTGTTGTTCGCCACACAGTATACCTGCCAAGGCTGTTTTCTAAAATTTCAGGTCCCATTGGAGATTAAGTTGGTTTTTTCGTACTTGTCGTTCCCGTTCTGCTTGGTCTGTTGCAACCTCGATTGGTGCTTCGTTCTTTGCCTCGGGTAGTAGTTTAATTCGGGTTAGTTTTCACTCGAGGATGGTGTCCAGTGTTTTGTTTTACCTTGATATTATGGCCAGCTTGACTTGAATTCTCCATTTTCCCTTCTTATTGGAGGTTCCGTTGTTGATCTCTCCCAAAAGTTTTGATAGACAAAGGTGTCTTTCGAGATTCGCGATCTGACTGCCCCTGTCATACAGAAATTCCATTTTGTAGTGATTTGAGGAATTGTCGAGCGAAATTCACAGGGTTACTGTTCCAAAAGATTGTTGCTTTTGCGGTGCGAAATCACTCTATTTTTTGTTCGAATGAAATTTAAATCGGATGCTAAAATTAAACTGTATTCGCTCTGCGATTACTAGTTTCCTTTTTAGAGTTTTGATTTGCTTATCAGATGAATACAAACTGCGATTAGCGTTTTATCAGCTAACTGGCGAAGCGAGATCTAGTTGAGAAGAGAATCAACTGAAATTTAAATTGAATTGCAAGAGAGTGAAATGCAAGTAAAACAGAAATTTGATCATCAATTTAATCAGAGCCATCTTAAATAATTGAACAGAGCCAAATTGAGAATTTGGTGGTAAAATAAAGGAAGCAGACTGCGTGTACAGACTTATGATTAATGATTCATGTTAACAACAACTAAAATATGATCTTCAAATGAACTAAATGGATTAATACTTATGAAGCGAAAATAAACTAGGTTATAGTTAAGGAATTTTAACAAATAGCGCCACATTTGAATGTATTGTATTTTACTATATATCACAGTTCTGCAATAAAAACTCGAGAACGAGTTTACGATCAACCATTCGCTGCTCGGGAAATATTCAGTTTTACTTCTCATTTTATAGCCTTCTGCGGTGCCCCTGTTTGATTTCATCCGTTAAAACTAGTTCAGAATAATTTGGTTAGAACAATATTTGCTGCAACGTATAGAAAAATATCTTAGAACGTCAATACGCTGTATGAGTGGTTTTTTAAGTTGCAGTTAAGTAATTTATTAGGTGAGTATGGAGATTAGAATAATAGAATTTGGCAAACGCTTGAGTTTTCTGCCTTTTATAAGAATTTTTTAAATAACCCTAAAGGGAATGAGACTGAATTCGGATGTTAAAAAGTGCGTAATAGGCATTTATCTATCCAGGTGGTGCATGTCAAAACTAAACCTATTAATTTTTTCTAACTATCGAGTATCTTAAAGTTTTGCAAGAATCTTAGTTCTTAACTGATCTAAATTTATAAGTGCAATTGCGCTTCTCATTCTATTTATTGGTAAGATCATATTGACGCAGCTCGACAATGTTTACATCAAATCGTTAATCAGAGGTCACTTCAGTCTGACGCGGTCTGGTCACAGATCAAAGCCTGAACATTGTCTATAATCATAATTGGCTTAGGTCTTCTCGCCTCAACTTAGACAACCCAGGTTGAGGTCCAAACCCGAATTTGCTTCTGATCAGACTTTCCAGACCAAAATTACCTCTGATCAGATTTCCAGACCCAAATTATCTCTGATCAGACTTTCCAGACCGAAATTATCTCTGATCAGACTTTCTAGACTGAAGGAGTTCTGATCAGACTTTCCAGACCGAAGGAGTTCTGATCAGACCATCTCCAGACCATGGTCCAGACTCAAATTCAGACCATTGTCCAGACCTTGATCAGACTATGATCAGACCCAATTTCAGACCCAAGTAGCCTCTGATCAGACGCAGTCGAGACCATCTCCCCAGCTGACCACTCTGATCAAAAACACTCAAAATCGCCATCGTCAGCCCTCCCGTCCTTTAACCACAACACCTCTAATTGTCCTTTAATTGTCCACTCCCCTATCGAGTTGAACTCCCCTCTCATCAGCCTTCTTCTCAACCCTAACCCCATCGCTTGACCCCCACCCACAACACACACACACACTCACTCACTCACACACACACACAGACACAGACAGACACAGACAAACAGACACAGACAAACCGGTTACCCCATAAAAGCACACACAAAAACTTACACACACGTTGGTTGAGATATTACTGCAAAATTAGCTATAAAATAAAAGATTTGCGATGAATTTGAATAAAAATATTAGACCTCTGATCAGACCCAAGTGCGCTCGAAGTCGACTCTGATCAGACCCAATTGCGCTCGAAGTCGCCTCTGATCAGACCCAAGTGCGCTCGAAAAGATTATGATCAGACCCAAGTGCGCTCGAAGTCGACTCTGATCAGACCCAATTGCGCTCGAAGTCGCCTCTGATCAGACCCAAGTGCGCTCGAAAAGATTATGATCAGACCCAATTGCGCTCGAATCCGCCTATAATCAGACCCAATTGCGCTCGAAATTGCCTCTGATCAGACCCAAGTGCGCTCGAAATAGTCTGATCAGAGAAAGATTTTACTTATGAAAAAATCTTCTAATTTTGCTATAATATATTCATTTCAAAAAAACTGATGTTTGCAGTATTTAATTCATCTAAGGAAAAATCAATTATAAAAGTATTGCTAAAGAAAACGAAACCCAACTGTTGAGAACAAATTTTATTTAGTGTACCTTTTAGTGTATATTTCTGACTCAATGGATTTGTTTAGACAGCTTTCCATAAGAAACATCGTGGTCTCCAGTTGATCAAAGTTTTTTTCTGAAGGGGACCGGCCTCTGTTATCGGCTGGACTCCTGTTTTCTGATCAGAGCTATCGGACTTTAGATGAGTCTCTGATCAGAACGCTGTTTTATGGCTGCCTCCTGGCAGAGCCAACATGTCTCATTAAAAAAACAAAAAAAAATGGAAAAAATTCGCTCAAAATTGTCCCTGATCAGACCCAATTGCGTTCAAAAGCATTTCTGATCAGACCCAAGTGCGCTCGATGAGGTTATGATCAGACCCAATTGCGCTCCAAGTCGCCTCTGATCAGACAAAGGTGCGCTCGGAGAGGTTATGATCAGACCCAATTGCGCTCGAAGTCGCCTCTGATCAGACCCAAGTGCGCTCGAATCCGCCTATCAACAGATTTTTCAGACCAAAATAACCTTTGATTAGACCATCTCCAGACCATGGTCCAGACCCTAGTGCGCTCGAACTTCCGAAAAGACCCTGTAATTTTGGTCTGGGAACACACGGGTACGCGCTCGACTGGGTCTGATCATAACTCAATTTGGGTCTGGATCTCAACCTGGGAACGATTTATACATCAATATAATAAGCGTGAATGTTGGAATTGTAAAAAAAAACAATTTCACAGACTTTGCTGTCTCACAGAATGAGCGGCAGGACCATTTAGGCACAATTGCTCTGGCCACGAATACTATTGCAACATATTTGGTGGGCATAAGAACCTGATTTCATGATTTGCAGGTTGGAACTGTGTCACAAGTCATGATTTGAACTAACGAGACTTTTTCGATTAACCAAAATTGTTATTAAAAGTCCAAGGAATTTAATCTCTTCGATTTGAAGAACAATAGTACCTGGCACATATGACTGCATTGGAACTGTATCTACCGTCCTTTCCCTCTTCGTGTCCTCCGGCATTTGCACTGGACTGCAGGGAGGAGTTGGAAGACCCTCTGGGGGTGGTCGAAGAGGGCACACCCAGTTCACCGTTGGGCTCGCTGTTCTGTTTCTTGAGTAACTTGGTGAAGTACCTCGCATTCATCATGGCTGACCGGGCTCTAGAGGCACCGCCGCTGCTGGAACCAATACTGGCGTCTGGATCCAAACCTAGACAAAAATAGGATCTGGACCCTTGGAAGGTTTTTTGTTTATATTTTATAGCTCTCTACAATGGACATTGAAATTCGCTTTCCTCCTATCAAAGTCACCATTAGTAGATGATGGAAAAATAACCAAAAAGCGAGTTAGGATCATTTAGGTCCGATTTTTATATGAGAGCGGAAGCAAACAACTATGCGAGTATCTAAGCTAGCGGTTACGCATTTGAATTTACAATTTGCTAAAAATCATGTAAATTCAGATGACTAATCGCCACGTTAGATACTCAAATGTTTCCAAATTTTATCAATTTCAAGTCAAATAAATTGAACCAATTGTAGCTGTTCGCCTCTGCTTTGGCTTTCTTCAAGTAGTCGAGATTTGAGGAATTTTCCAACATGGCAAAAAATAATCGAATCATTCTGCTCTCACAGTTTTCTGGATGTCTATTTGCCACCCTTCAGTGAGTGCTATTGAGCCGGATAAAGAATGGCTTTCGATACAAATTGGTAACCTGCCAGAGCATATAACCTGCAATGTAGCCACAAATTGTAATGTCCAAATGTAAATGAATGAGTGGTTTACGGTAGCTAAACGAACAAATTGACACAGGAATGTCAAATCGAATTCTTGGATAGGGTATGATGATCACAATTTAAATCATTTAACATTTCGTATTGGGTGTATGGAAACATATATGAGATTGTTTGTTTACTGTTGCCCAATTTGAATAAATTGTTTTGCTTTTGTAATATATTCTTTTTGTATTTTTTGAGAAATGCTGACGAATGCCGAAGATATCTTCTTACGAAAAACAGCGACAAACCAAAATCAAGGCCAGTTGCAGCAAGTAATTTACTTGATTCAATTGCTCATTCACAACAACTTAGACAAGAAGATGATTTTAAATAAGCAAAATATTGTTCTGCAGAACTTACGTTCCCATCTGGAAAACTTTGATCTGCTAAAAATTTATGAGGAAACTTCCAAATCTAAATCTTTAGCCCTTCACCTAACAAAAAAGTCGCTTAAGAATCACTACAAAACGTCTCGATTTTCACTCAGTCATCACCTAAAACTATGCAGTTGTGAGTGATCAAAAAAAGTGTGTGGAATATGAATTATTGGCATGGACGTTTTCGAATTTGTTGAAGCGGAAAGCTGCATTCACAGCAATCTGCAGGCCCTTACCATAAACTTAAAAACAGGAAGGCCGCA
>NW_027451829.1:0-118446 GCF_964194025.1 Convolutriloba macropyga
GAGATATTGTTTGTCATGCATTGGAATTAACTAAAAAGATCATCAGTGTTATTAGTGATTGTAATAAAAACATTGATATCGTGTCTAGACAAAAACAGCTTTGCCGATAGTATGTTCGATTACTCAGCCAAATCATTCTTTTCTTCCCACGTAACGCTGAGCCTACCGTTAAAATTTTCATCGTTAGGAATATCTAGAGCAATTTATTTCTTAGTTTTTTTTCATAACCCAACATAAACCAATAATAATAACATTTGTAATCTCACGATCATTAAGATCATAAGTCTATAATTAAAAGATCTACACAATTAGTTCTCTGCTCAAACCATATAAACAGATTGCAATTCTTTAAAAAATTTAGTCTATTTGTTTCATATAGAATTTGATTAAGATATATCATAATGCAATTGCTATGTCTGCCTCTACAAAAAAAATTGAAAATCTCTGGTTGTTTTGCTCTTACATCATCAAACATCGTTAGTTTTTTCTTCAAGTAATTTATCTATCGATGATAGTTTTTTTATATTTTTTTAATAAATTTTAACGCTTTTTCATTAACGCATTTAAATCATTATAATGATCATCAGTATGACGAATTATATATAGTATGTCGAAGTATATTTCAATTAAAAACAATTTTTTTAATGGTTATGTCTTACCACTACGACCAAATATTACTAGGACCAAATATATTCACTCGGGCCAAATATAACACACCTGAATCTTTTCAGGGAAAGATACATTATCACTATTAAAATCACTCTCACTAACAAAATTATCATTACTATCATTATTATTATCATCACGGTCATTTTCAATATCATTAAAAACTATTAATATTACTACCTCCACAACACAAACATTAACACTCTCTATGTGAAGTTATACTTTTTCTTAGATCAGCCTATCTATTTACTGAATTCTTCATGCTAAATCCTCGATCAACATGTAGATCATAATTAAGCAGTAAACGCCACAATAAGATTCTTTTTCCTCTTGTATTTTTTCATCAGAAAATAAATCATTATAATCTTGTAAAAATGTTGGTGTTCCTTTTGTTCCAAAACTATTAAAGTTATAATCAGCACTACTACAAGGCTTCATCATTAGCACCCAATGAGTACTTTCAGTTGGATGTAGATTAGCAAAGCAATACCATTACAGCTGTCTTCATTTATACTTTTAGATGCCTCGTCTAATTACATTTTCAATTGGTATTAAAGATAACTCCTCTCCTATTTGTTCTATATAATTCTCACTCATAGCCTAATTATCAATATCACAGGTATCAGGTAACTCTTTGAAGGTTAAAACAAGTTTTTTTCAAAGTATAAAAATGAGTTTGGTGTTAAAGCAAATATTTTATTAGCAGTTTTTGCAATTAGCTTATATCAAGAAGCACGAAATTAATCTGCCGAATTAGATGAAGCTTTCAAGGGATATTTAGAGAAGAGTGAACTTGAACTAAATTCTGAAATTTACCAATGAATATAACTACTCATGGCCGTAGCGGTTTCGGTTAATCGTATTTTCTTAAACAGTATCTGGAATTTAAAAAAAGTGGCGATTACAATGACAACAAAGCTAACACCAACACTAACAGGAGGAATGACAGTAACAAAGATAACAACAAAAACAATGACGAAAACCTTGATATTAACATTGACAGTAACCTTGAGAGTGCCATTGAAACTAACATGAACACTAACACCAATGGTAACACTAACAGTAATATTAATACTAACAGTGACTTTGACGCTAGCAGTAACATTGGCACTGACACTAGCACTGGAACTAGCACCAACTTTCCCACTGACACTAACACTAACTTTAACATTGACACTAACATTATCATTAACATTAGCAGTAAGGTTAGAGAAAAAGGTGTAGTAGAAACATAAAAAAGAAGATTGATATTGGAAGGGTAAAGCTATATGTGGTCATAGGATCTCAATAAGGAAAACATAGAAGAACATAGAAGCTGTACAATAGGACTTGATGGTATGGTTGAAGAGTTGCGACGGAAATACTTAGGATAACAACTGATAGACATAATGCAATACAAATGATAACGATGTGTCGCATATCACGTCATATAGATAATATATGCAGAGCCAATACTGATACAACCTATAAGTCAAATAATAGTCCTGCATTCTTTGAAACAAAAAAATGCCTATGATGTTAATATAACTTTCATAGTATTGCTAGTAGATATGGTTACGGTATTATTGAATATAGGCCAATAGATACAACCTTCATTGTCCTCGATAAATAGAAATATTGTTTATGGTTTAACTGTAGGTGAATTAGATATAACTGCTTATAGTTTAGAATATTCCTTTACACATGATGGAGGAAATCTTCAAATAGAATATCTAGAACAAGGTTGTTATCTGACACTGATAAAAGTGTTATTGATAAATACAACATTATGCTCTATTTTACTTAATAATTAAAGTACAAAGTTGTTAATATACAAAAAGATGTTCTAACTGATGAACATAAAAAGAGAATTCTCTTCGCATTTGTCAATTGTTTTGTTTCCATTAGTGGTTTGATAGCAATCTATTATTAAATAAAACCTGATCAAGCAGTAAAAGTAACTGTTTGTGTAGCTGGTACTGCAAATAATTTACTACATAAAGCTGACACGATTGTGAACCATACGCTATACAGTGGATATGGCACAGACAATGATAATTATATTAACAATGATAACTATATCAGCAATGAAATTTAATTTTAAAAATGCTAATTATATTAACAATGAAGCCATGTAATGAGAAAAGTATAATCATGAAATGATGATCAAAACTGCTTCTTCCATCAAGGAACCTGTGACTTCGTCAATCAGCAAAACTGCTTCGCAGATATGGAGTGATGATGAGATAAACAATGGTGTATTAGGAAAATGGTATATTCATGAAAAATGCTAAGCTCCTATATGCTAATGGTAAGAGTCTACTAAATGACTTACTAGATAAAAATATAGGTTTTAGTAATAAGATTATCAAATAAATAAGGAATCGGCATACATATAAGTGGAATGTCTCGTTTGTAAACAGATTTCAAAAGATTTACAGAATTACTTTTTTTCAAACAATTTAAACAGATTGCAATTCTTTCAAAAACTTAGTCTATCTAATTCAAATAGAATTTGATTAAAATATGTCATAATGCAATTGCTATGTGTGCCTCTACAAAAGTACTCTTTAATATCTGGTTTGTTTTGCTCTTATATTATCAATTATCGTTAGTGTTTTTGTTCAAGTAATTTACTTCTGATGATAGTTTTTTTTTAAAATTTTGTTAATAAACTTTGTACAGCTTTTTCATTAACACTTTTAATATCATTTTATTGATAAACAGTAAGACAGTATGTCGAATTATATTTCACTTAAAAATAAATTTTTTAATGGATATGTCTTACCACATTCACTACGACCAAATATTACATATCTAACTTTTTTCAGGGAAAGGTACATTGTCACTATTAATATAGCTATGAATAATAAAATTATCATTACTATCATTATTATTATCATCACTGTCAATTTCATTCAATATTATTAAGACAATTACTATTACTACTTCCACAACACAAACAATAGCACTCCCTTTGTGAAATCATACTCTTTCTTAGATCAACCAAACTATTTAATACATGCTGCAACCTCGATGAATCAAAATCCTCGATGAACATGATAGATCATAAATAAGCAGTAAACGCCACAATAAGATTCATTATCTTCTTGTATTTTTTCATCAGAACATAGATAAACAAAATCCTATGAAAATGTTGGTGGTGCTTTTGTTCCAAAACTATTAAAGTAATAACCAGCACTACCACATCTCTTCTTCACCAAGAAGTACTTTCAGTTATATGTAGATAAACATTATCATGACATCTATCTTCATTATACTTTTAGATGCCTCGTCTTTTTACAATTTCAATTGGTATAAAAGATAAATCTTCTCCTTTTTTTTCTTTATCATTGTCACTCATGGCCTAAATCTTAAAACCAAAGTTATCAGGTGACTCTAAGAAGATTAACACAAGCAATTTCCAAAGTATAAAAACCAGTTGGGTTTGAAGCAAATATTTTATTAGCGGTTTTCGCAATTAGTTTATATCATGAAGCACCAGATGAATTTGCCAAATTAGATGAAGCAGTGAAAATATATTTGTCCGTGGTAAAAAATGTTGTCTATGGTTCAACTGTAGGTGAATTAGATATTACAGCTTATACTTTAGAAGGTTCCTTAACAAATGATGGAGTAAATCTTCAAATAGAATATCTAAAACAAGATTATTATCTGACACTGATAAGAGTTTTAATTAAAAAAATTAATTTTGTTCTAATTCAATTAATAATTAATGTGCAAAGGTGTTAACATACAAAAAGATGATTTAAATAAAACGAAGATAAAAAGAATGTTCTTTTCTCATTTGTCAATTGTTCTGTTCTAATTAGTGGTTCGATAGCAATCTAGAATTATATGAAACCTGACCAAGCAGTAAAAGTAACCGGTTGCGCAGCTAGTACTGCAGGTACTATGCTACATAAAGTTGATATGATTGCGAACCACATGCCATACAGAGGATGTGGCACAGACAATGATAATTATATCAACAGTGATAACTATATCAACAATGAAATTTACATTAACGATGATTTTTACATTAACAATTAACTTCGTCAATCAGCATTATTGCTTCGCAGATCTGGAGTGATGATGAGATAAACAACGGTGTATTATGAAAATGGTATAATATTAAAAAAGAGTAATCCCTTATATGCCAATGGCAAGAGACATTAAATGACTTAATAGATAAAAATACAGGTTTTAGTAATGAGATTATCAAATATAAAAGGTATCAGCAAATATATCAGGTAACCTGCTTCGCAGATTTCGATAACTAATCCTAATATACCTAATCGCAATCCTATTATAACTAATCCTATTATTATAACAAAATCTGTTTTTATTACAACTACTAATTCCAATTTTTACAACTAATCAAACCCTATTATTACAACTAACCATAATTCTATAAGTATTACTCAGAATCCGACTCTAATTAATCAAAGCTGTGATAAACGTCATTTAATAAAGATCTATCTTTGTTCGATGTTATCAAATACACTTATAAAAATGTCAATCAGAAACAGTAAAAGGCCCCTATTGTGCTATATGTATTGTTATTAGTGGTGTAAAGACTATTATTGAAAAGTCCCAACCTCGTAAAGGAACTAATAAATTCACTTACTGTAGTCCTAGGAAAGATTGTTGATATTGATCCAATCTAATACAAAGTTATTTATTTTAAGTTATGTATTTTAAGATATAAACAACAAAGCATATTACCATTGTAGTGGTTATGTCTTCAGTCTAATTTTCAATGATCTACTAAAAGAGAACAAAGACAAGAGAAAATTATCAGTTTTACCTATTGCTAATGGTAAAGTTAAGAGTTTAGTGTTGGTTGTTTAACATTCATCTGAATAGTAATAACTTCTTTAGTATGAGTCTTGATATTATGGCAAAAACTTATGTTAGAGAGTACAACTTTAAATCTATTAGAGTGTTTTGAAAAGGACGGTTTAGATTTTTTACGAAAACTACTAAAGATTGAATTGTTGTATAGCTTCAAGCGTAAGAAGGAAAAGATAATCGTAAGAAAAAAATTGTACTTATATATGTCATACGTTGTTGATAGTACTGATATATACGTCATATGTTGAAAAAAAAATTGTAGAGAAAAAATTAGAGATCATTGCAATGAGACAGGTTTAAATAGAAGATACAGCCTGTTTTATATGTAATTTAAGATATAAATAACAAAGCAAATTACCAGTTGATTTTCAAAATGGTAGTGATTAAGACTTCAGTCCAATTCTCAATGATCTATTAACAGAGAACAAAGACAAGAGAAAAGTATCAGCTTTACCTAATGCTAATGGTGAAGTTAGGGTTCAGTGTTGGTTGTTTAAACTTCATCTGAATAGTAATAACTTCTTTAGTACGAGTCTTGATATTATGGCAAAACTTATGTTAGAGAGTACTACTTTACATCTATTAGAGTATTTTGAAAAGGACGATTTAGAGTTTGTACGAAAACTACTAAAGATTGAATTGTTATATAGCTTCAAGCATAAGAAGGAAAAGATATTTGTAAGAAAAAAAGTTGTACTGATATATGTCATACGTTGTCGATGGTATTGATATATATGTCATATGTTGAAAAAAAAGTGTAGAGATAATGTTAGAGGTCATCGCAATGAACAACAAAGCACATTATCAGTTTATTTTCAAAATGGTAGTGGTTATGACTTCAGTCTAATTTTCAATAATCTATTAAAAGAGAACAAGGACAAGAAAAAAGTATCAGTTTTACCTAATGCTAATGGTAAAGTTAAGAGTTTATTGTTGGTTGTTTAAATTTCATCTGAATAGTAATAACTTCTTGGGTATGAGTCTTGATAACATGGCAAAACATGTATGTGAAAGTTCGATTTTATATCTATTTGAGTACTTTCAAAAGGAAGATTTAGAGTTTGTACAGAAATTACTACAGATTGAAACTTTTTATAGCTTCAAACATCAGATGGAAAAGATATTCGGAAAAGAATATATGTCATATGTTAATAGTACTGATAAAAGTCTTATGATGGAAAAAAGAGTGTAGAGATAAAATTAGAGATCATTGCAATGAGACAGCTATAAATAGAGGATACAGCTTGTTTTATGTGTAATTTAAGATATAAATAACAAAGCGTATTACCAGTTGATTTTCAGAAGGTAGTGATTATGACTTTTTATTATTATTTTTATTATTATTATTATAGGTTTACGCACCATTTATAAACTCAAAAGTGCTTTCAAAATCAAAAATAAAATAAAAAAATTTTTCAGTTTTTTGCGATAATCAATTTCATGGGGTATTAGTTTCATCTCAAAAGGCAACTTATTCCATTCGAAAGGAACAGCGAAACTGAAGGATCTTCGCCCAAATGCAGTTGTGACATTAGGAATCTTCAAATTGTCATTGGCATCTATTTCAAATTGTCATATTGGCATCTAGTCACCTTATCATTTCGGAAAACTAATGCACCTCCGATACATCGGAATTTGCCACGGATGGTGAACAAAACGGTGACCAAAAAGTAGAATTTTGTAGAGGATACGTTGTTTCATCGGTAGCCAATGAAGCTCTTTGAAATAATTTGCTGTTGGTGAACCAGGTGATAGCCTAAAAATTAGACGACATGCTGAGTTCATTACACGCTGTAATTTCTGTATATTATTCACAGGTAGTCCATAGTACAGTGAGTTGCAGTAATCTAGTCGCGAGAGAACCATTACCCGAACTAATTCGATCAACGAATTTCTGTCGACTGTATCTCTGATGGAATAAATTTTTCGCAGGAAATAATAACATCTACGGCACACGGAACTAATTTGTTTCGCATATGAAAGTCTGGAATCTAAGTTGAAGCCCAATAAAGTAACATTGTTAGGAAAATTGGCATCTGTTGGAAGTTCAATATCGCTATTTAAACTATTTTATCTACTAACAAACATGTATTCAGTTTTATTCGTGTTTAACCGGAGCTTTGCACCACTGAACCACTTTTGCAGATTCGTAAGTATCAAATCAAAAGCCCCATGCTTTATCAGAGAATGACGGTAAACAAAAATAGATAACAGTGTCATTGGCATAAAAATTTTATTTCACATCAAGACGTTCAAACAGAACTTCCAGAGGAACAAGATAGCTTGAAAAAAGAAGGAGACCCAGAATAGATCCTTGAGGAACACCCGTTTTTATAGTTCTTGGCATCGAATATTTACCATCAATCAACACTTTTTGAGATCTACTACTGAGATAACTATTTAAAAAGCTAAGCACTTGATCTCTGATTTCCAAACTTGTTTCAAGAATTGAAAGAAGTAATTCATGATCGAGAGTGTCAATGGCAGCTGATAGATCAAGTCGAATATAAAAAGTGTTTTTTGTGCTATCTAAATTGAGGAGCAAATCATTTGTAACCTTAATCAGCGCTGTTTCTGTAGAAAAAACCTTCCTGTTGGCACTTTGGCATTTGCTTAAGAGACTATTCTTTTCAAGGTGTTCACGCATTTGCATGAAAGCCGCCCGTTCTAATAGTTTTGAGATGTAACTTAGGTTTGAGATAGGTCGATAATTTGAAAAATCTTCATTGTTAGAATTTGCTTTCTTCAGGTGGTGCTTAACAATGGCCATTATAAAGGACTGAGGGAAATATCCCGCCTTCAGCGACAGATTAAGAAGTTTCAGGAGGTCAAGAAAGTAATAATCTGGAAATGACTTCATAAGATGTGTTGGAATGATGTCCAGTGGAAATGTACTGTTTGACGACGCGGAAATTAAATCTCTAAACTGACTTATCGACAACTCTGTGAACGAATACATTGAGTTAACTTCAGTTTTCAGAATTGCAGGACCTATCGCAGTTGGAATCGATGCAATAATACTCTCCACTTTAGATATAAGGAACTCGTTGAAGTCGTTTGCAAGCTGTTTTTTATCATATTTCGGGAGCTGCTCTACATCTTGACCAAGAAGCAATTTCAATGTGGCAAACTTTTTACGGCTACAATTTTCCAGCAACGTATTCTCTATGTACAATCTACGCTTCTCTAAGAATTTTTCAAAATACATATGGGTAACTTTTTCATATTCAGATTTCAGTACAGATGTTTTCGATTTTCTGTATTTACGCTCTGCTTTTCTCTTCTTTCGTTTCAATCTCAAAAGCTCGTCGTCAAAGAATGGGCATTGATGCTTAGTAAATGTTTTTATTTCGAGTGGTAGAACAGAATCCAAAATATTCTCCTCAAACCTTAGATACATATCCCATGCTTCATCAATACTTGAGGCAATATCTAACTTTAAGCACGACTTCAATAACTTAATAAAACAATCAGAATCAATATTCTTCCAATTTCTATACATCAAACGTTGTTGAGATTTGTGTTGTTTATAACTGCTGAGCGAGAAACAAATAAACGAGTGGTCCGAAGAAGTAATGAAGCTATTCGATTTAACATTAATTAAAATATTGTTTGACGCAATAACCTGGTCAAGAATCCCACCACTTCTATGCGTTTTCTCGGAGACGTACTGAGTCAGGCCGAAATCTTCAAAAAATGAGTTCCACATTTTTGATGCATCGTTATTTACATTCAGTGATATGTTAAAATCACCTAGGAGAACAATCTTGTCGAATTGTAGCCTTTTCTCTTCAAAAAGAACAGTAAAGTGATCAATGAAAGATTTAACATTTAACCGCGATAGTCGATAAACAGCGATTACTAAACTGGTAACCCCAACGGTTAAAGAGGCAAAACAGCATTCAAAAAATTCAGACTTCAGTCTAATTTTCAATGATCTATTAAATGAGAACAAAGACGAAAGTATCAGCTTTACCTAGTGCTAATGGTAAACTTTGGAGTTTAGAGTTGGACGTTTAAAAATCATCTGGAGAGGTTTACCTTCTTGGTATGAGTCCTGAGAAATCCGCAACTACATGTGTGAAAGTATGACATGATATCCATATAAATATTTTGGAAACAAAGATTACAGTAGAGTAATAGATAATCTAAAGAGAGCAGACTATAGATCTACACTCTGAAAAAAAGTTGCTAACACAACAAGAAGTAGAGAAGTAGATAAGTTTATTAATGAGAATAGATATCAGTCAGTGAGAGAGTTAACAATAAAATAAATCAAGAATGATGTACTAAAGAAGAATTATTGTTTGAATGAAAATATGAAGGTAATTAAGAGAAAGTTTGGTTTTAATTCAATACACTATGTTAGTCTACTTGGTTAAAAAATGATTGCTGGTTAAAAACACATGATGCTAAACTATTAACGTCACAACAAGAGGATTTGATAACAGTAAAAAAGGTGGTATTTAAGTTCTTATGGGTGATAGAAAAATTAAAGCAATAGTAATAGAGACAAAAAAGTAACAGCAATAGTAAAAACAATTTTTATAGTAGTATACTTAGTGGCATTTTCGTTGATAGTAAAAATAATAGCAATTAACGTTCATAGTGAAAATAAGGGTAATAGCAACAGTAATAGTAATACCTTTCAGATTATTGACAATCAGAATTTTTGTAACGAATCTAACAGTAAGGGAACTTGGTACATAGATGCTGATTATCTCTATGAATTCGCAATAACGCAAAATTTGCCTTATAAAAATTTTGAGTACATTGACATTATTGTAGAAGGTATACTAAATACTGATGATAAAGCTGATTATAGTTATTGGAGATTTTGTTAATCAGAAAAATTAACGTTCCCTTGTTGTAATAAATGTATTGCTGTCAGTGTATTGCTGTCAGTTGATTCATATCAAAAAGTCCCACCCTGTTGAAACAACTAATATGTTCAATTATTGTGGAAATAGTAGTAATTTTTGTTAGTGGTCCAATCTAATACAAAGTTGTTTCAAAATTCGGTATCTTCAATATGTCCACGATTATTTCAAAGAAACCTTAAGCTTGAATGCTTCAGCATATAAATGCTGAAAAGCATGATACTTAGGCTCGCAAGTTTGCGTACACGCAGTATACAGTAGGTACACACAAGGCGTCAGCATTAATGCATTTGCATTTTTAAAGTGTGCTGAAAAGCAGTTCTTTTGAAATTTTCTGTATAAAATTAAAGATGACGAAACTAAAAATTGGTTTTCTTAATATAACAGTCATGTCAAAGAGAGAACCAGTTAAACGCTATAAAAGTAAGCAACATATGCTACACTAAAAACACTATTTACAAGAAGCAGAACAATAAAAACAGTTGCTAATAGAACCTAGTTGTAATGGTAAACATTTCGAGGTTCAAGATAGTGAAGATACAAAATAAAAACTCCATTAATATATGGCAATACAAAACTATAGGTGTAAGTAAATTAGAGTTGTCTAAGTGAGCTATTGATTATAAAAAAAAGAGAAGAGATGATAGAATACTAGTTTCAATGCAACACTGTGCACTGATAGAGAATCTGGAGGCATTATTAGAAAGACCTATAATTAATATTTTAAGGTATGGTTCTGTGATTGATGTATTTATTGGTATAACTATGAAAACTTTCATAGAAAAGGAGTATTAGTCAAAAATGTATACTGAACACCGATGATGAAGTTGATTAGGGTTATCTCTTAGTTAGTCAATCAGAAGTTAAGTGCCCTTATTGTAATAAAATTAGTGCTGTTAGTGGATTAAAGACTCAAGTCACACACTGGTAAAACAACTAATATGATCATTCATTGTGGGGCTAGTAGAGATTATTGTTATTGGTCCAATTTAATACATTAAGTTATTTCAAAATTCGGTATGGTCAATGAAATCCTTTATTTCCATCAAACCCTAAAGAATGAATACTTCAGCATATTAATACCGAAACTCATGATACGTAAGCACGCAAGATTCCGTACACGCAGTATTCAGTAGGCATACACAAGCCGTCAGCATTCATGCATTAGCATTTTTAAGGTGCGCTGCAAAGCAGTTCTTTTGCAATTTTCTCTATCAAATAAAGATGCAGAAAGTAAAATTTGGTATTGGCAATATAAGTCATGTCAAAGAGAGAGCCAGCTAAAAATTATAAAGTCATTTAAAACACTATTTACAAGAAGTAGAACAATAAGAACAGTTGTTCGTAGAATCTAGTTGTAATGGTAAACGTTTCTATGTTAAAGGTAGTGAAGATACAAAATAAAAACAAAATAATGTCGCAATGCAACATATAAGTGTTAGTAAAGAAGAGTTGTCCAAGTGAGCGATTGATTATAGAAAAAAGGGAAGAGATGATAGAATACTAGTTTCGATTGAACACTGTGTATTGATAGAGAATCAGGAGGTATTATTAGAAAGACCTGGTACTTATATAAAAAAAGTTGTTGTTCTTTTTTAGATGTAGTTATTGGTAACTCAGAGAGTAATTATAGAAATGGAGTTTTAGTCTAGAAGGTATACTTAATACTGGACTGGTGATAAAGTTGATTGTGGTTATTTCTTAGCATGTCAATCAAAGGAAGCTAAGTGCCCTTATTGTAATAAAAGTAGTGCTGTTAATGATTTAAGACTCATATCAAAAAGTCGCATCCTGGAAAAACAACAAATGTGTTCACACATTGTGGACATAGTAGTGATTGTTGTTATTGATACAATGTAATACAAGTTATTTCAAAATTCGGTATCGTCAATGAAAACAATGATTACTTCAATCAACCCTTAAGCATGAATACTTCAGCATATATATGCGGAAAAACATGATACTTAAGAACACAAGTATGCGTACACGCACTGTATAGTAGGTACATACAAAAGGTCAGAACTCATACTTTAGCATTCTTAAAGTGTACTCAAAAACATTTTTTTGAAAATTTCTGTATTAAAAAAATGACAAAGTGGAGTTTGGTATTTGCATTATAACAATAATGTCAAAGCGAGAACTAGTTATTCATTATAAAAAGTAATGAATATATTGTACAAGGTAGAATTTTACAAGAAGTAGAACAACAAGAACCGGAACAGCAAAACCCTAACGACAACAAAAAAACTAGCACTAAGATTGACACTATTGCTAATACTAGCACTAAAACAGCATTTATAACTGCACTGAATTTGGTGAAGAGTTATCTCAGGGCATTAACTACTCATATGAATACTTACAATAGAGTTATAGTAGGAGGAGGAAACTGCCTAATAGAATCTAGTTGTAATGGTAGACATTTCTACGTTAAGATAATGAGGAAGGATATATCAATTATCTACGTCAAGCAGTTACTCAAACACTTACTCAAGTTAAGAAAAAGCAGTTTAACCTTCAATAGAACTAGAAGTTAACAAAATAAGGTTAATGCTGAATAACAGTAAAAAAGGTGGTATTTGTGTTCGTATGGGTGATAGGTACATTTAAAGCAATAGTAATAGAGACAAAAAAGTAACAGCAATAGTAAAAACAATTTTTATAGTAGTATACTTAGTGGCATTTTCATTGATAGAAAAAAATAATTGCAATTAACGTTTATGGTGAAAATAAGGGTAATAGCAACAGTAATAGTAATTTCTTTCAGATTATTGACAATCAGAATTTTTGTAATGAATCTAGCAGTAAGAGAACTTGGTACATAGATGATGATAATGTCTATTAATTCGCAATAATGCAAAATTGCCTTGAAAAATTTTGAGTTCGTTGACATTAGTGTAGAAGGAATACTAAATACTGATGATGAAGCTGATTATAGCAATTTGAGATTTTGTCAATCAGAAAAATTTAAGTTCCCTTTTTGTAATAAACAATTTTCTGTAAGTAAATTGCTGTCAGTGGATTATATCAGAAAGCACCACCCTGGTGAAACAACTAGTATGTTCCATTATTGTGGAAATAGTAGTAATTGTTGTTATTGGTCCAATCTATCACAAAGTTGCTTCAAAATTCGGTATCGTCAATAAAACCGCGATTATTCCAAGGAAGACTTAAGCATGAATACTTCAGCATATAAATGCTCAAAAGCATGGTACTTAAGCACGCAAGTTTGCGTACACGCATTATACAGTAGGTATACACAGGGCGTCAGCATTCATGCATTAGCATTTTTAAAGTGTGCTGAAAAGCAGTTCTTTTGAAATTTTCTGTACAAAAATAAAGATGACGAAATTAAAATTTGGTATTTTTAATATAACAGCCATGTCAAAGAGAGAACCAGTTAAACGTTATAAAAGTAAACAACGTACACTACACTAAAAATATTATTTACAAGAAATAGAACAATAAGAACAGTTGCTAGTAGAACCTAGCTGAAATGGTACACGAATTTATGTTAAAAGTAGTGAAGATACAAAATAAAAACAAAATTAATATATTGCAATACAGCCTAGTGTTACCGTTACAAACGAATGGTAACACTACCCGTAACACTCTAGCATTTAAACCTGCATTGAATTCGACGAAGAGTTCAATAATCACAGGGCAACAGCTACTCATATGAAAACTCACAAACAAGTTAGAGTAGGAGAAGGAAACTACTTAAAAGAATCTATTTGTAATGGTAAACAATTCTATGTTAAAGATAGTGAAGATAAAAAATAAAAACAATATTAATATATGGTAACACAAACATATAGTTGTCTAAGAGAGCTATTGAAAATAGAAAGAGATGATAGTATACTGGTTGGGATTGATCACTGTGCAATGATAGAGAATCTTTGGGTGTTATTAGAAAAACCAGTTGTTAATAGAAGTTATTTATGGTTCTAACATACCTAAGGTTGTAGGCCCTAGAAACAGAAAATAATTTAAAAAATGCACGTGAAAGACAAGAAGTAAGAAACATTATATATGGCATATAGAATGTTGTTTTTGAGACATTGAGTCCAAAAAAATGTAACATCTGAAAAAGAACCAAAAGCTGTATGATTTATAGCTGAGATGATTGATGAAGACTTTTACCGAGACTATTTCGGACTAGGTTGTAATAAAGTGTCTGTAAAAAACATAGCAAGAGATTGAAGCATTGTATAACTTCAAACATAAGAAGGAAAGGATATTTGCAGAACATAAGTTGTATCAAGATAGTACTGATATATGTCTCATGTTGAAAAAAAGAGTGTAGAGATAAAGTTAGAGATCATTGCAAAGCAACAGGTATAAATAGGGGATGCAACTAATTTCATATGTAATTTATGATATAAAGAATAAAGCATATTATCAGTTGATTTTGAAAATGGTAGTGGTTATGACTGCAGTCTAATGTTCAGAGATCTTTTCAAAGAAAACAAAGACAAAAGAAAAGTATCAGTTTTACCTAGTGCTAATGGTAAACAAAAAAGTTTATAGTTGGACGTTTAAAATTCATCTGGAGAGTTATACCTTCTTGGTATGAGTCCTGATAAATCCGCAATAACATAAGTGAAAGTATGACATGATATCCATATGAATATTTTGGAAACAAAGGTTACAGTAGATAATCCAAAGAGAGAAGACTATAGATCAACACTATAAAGAAAGTTGCCATCATAAGAAGCAGATAAGTTTAATGAGAATAGATATCAGTAATAGAGGTAAAAATGAAATAATTCAAGAATGATATACATATATAGAGTTCTTGTTTGAATAAAAATTTTAAGGTAATTATGAAAATTTGGTCTTAATTCGTTACACTAGGTTATTCTACCTGGTTATATTGATGATTGCTGCTAAAAGACAAGTGGTGTTAAACTAGATATATCACATTATACGCAAATGACAAAAGACTGATAATATTAAAAGAGGTGGTATATGTATTATGGGTGATAGCTAGAATTAGAGCGAAATTAATAGAAACAAAAATAGTAATAGCAAAAGCATTAGCAAAAGCAGTCCACTTAGTGGCAACTTCGCTTTTGGTAACAGTAACCCTACTAAACGTAGTGGCTTTTTGTTGATAGTAAAAAAAGAGTAATAGTAATACCTGTCAGATTATTGACATTAAGATTGTTTGTAACGAACCTAACAGTAAGAGGACTTTGTACATAGATAGTGATAAGATCTAAGCATTAGCAATGATGCAGAAATTGAATACGTTGACATTAGTCTAGTATGTATACTGAATACTGATGATGAAGCTGATTATGGTTATCTCTTAGTTTGTTAATCAGAAAAAATTAAGTGCCCTCTTTGTAATAAATGTATTGCTGTTTGTGGTTAAAAGACTCGTATCAAAAATTCACAACCTGGTAAAACAACTATAATCTTCAAAAATAGTAGACTTAGTACTGATTGTTGTTATTGCTTGTTATTGAAGTTATTTCAAAGTTCGGGATTGTCAATGAAATTCATTATTATTTCAATCAAGCCTTAAGCATAAAAAATTCAGCATATATGCTGAAAAAAATTATACATAAGCCCACAATTTTGGATATTGCCTATACTTGTGAAACTAAAGAACAAAAAAATATCAAATGTTGGCATATAAAATAAAAGTTGAAGATCATGAGCTAGGTTATGTGAAGAGAAAGAAATCTTCTTGTAAGAGTGAGAAGCTAGTGCTAGATCAAAAATGATACAACTGAATATGGACTATCTTATAGAAAGCTGAATCTCTATGTTAGTACAAGGATAAAAGTTACTAAAATACGTAGTTATTAGATGCAAGCAAGGCTATTTATAAAGAGATTATATACAGAATAATATTAAGAAAAGACCCGAAACTATGAGTGAAGCTGATAAAGTGTTATGAAAAGTTTGAACGATAAACTATTTGGTTCCTATATGAGGAAAAGATGAAGAGTGTAAGTAAACAAATATGCAAGAATGTTACTAGGTTTGATGATTATACATTGATAGAGCAATCAGTGAGATATATAGAGTACGATTCATCTGTATATCTTGGTGCTTTTATATTCCAACTAAGTAAACTAGATATGTATAAGTTCTTCTATAAGGTACTAGAACTTTAGAACTTTATCTTAAGGACTTTCTACTAAATTTCACAGATAATGTATTTAGTACTAAGTTATGCTGGGGGTAGTGCCAAAAAAGAATATCTCGATCTGAGTAATCTCGATAAACCAGATAAGACTAATGATTAAGATGAAAGATGAGTATGGTAGTACTAATATACAAGAGTTTATAGGAATAATAGTTATATTAGTTGTGTTAATAGTTAATAAGAAAGAGAATAGAGGTATTAGAGATGATTATAACCGAATATGAAACACAAAAATTTGATGAAAAGATGGTTGCAACAAGAAAAGAAGAATAAGTATAAGATTCTACTTCACCATCATCAAGATAAAACATATTACTTATATAGAAAAGACTTAGATATGTCAAGGGATCCGAGGACTGATATACTTGGTGAGTTAAAAGGAAAGCTAATAGATAACATTTGGAATATGAGATATGAGATAGCTGAGATGATTAAGTTTGATAATGGGTTACAAAACCTTTTTGCACAAATAATATCTAGTTTTTTATGTGATTTCATAAGATTAGGTTTAAGATCAGTTTTAGCCTTAGTTTTAGATTTACTAACTCTAGCAACATCAGAAGAAAGGGTTATGTAATTTTGATAAGTTAAAAAGCCAACTTTCGAAAACTGAAAACAAATATTGTGTTGGTGGTAGACATTACACTCATACCACTAAAATTTATGGTTTTATATCAGCTAAAGGCACTAGATTGTTCAAATCGACTTGTCATAAGAGTAAAGGAAATAAATCAATGACAGTACCTGATGCTGCTATTGAAGCAGAATGGTCAAAAGTCTTCTTTAAGAATGTTGGAAAAGCATCAGTTCGTTCTGGTAGAAATCCTAGTAGAGTATGATCATCAACTCCTGAATTAGCTAAATTGGGTAGAAGGTTGTAAAAACGGGTAGGGGTTGATATCTAGGCACAAAAAGAAAATAAAATATCTCTTTGTATCAATTTTAACTTTATATTAACATCAACTTTATATTAAAGATAACAATAACTTTATATTACCATAACTATATTTTAACAGTAACTTTATTTATATATTAACATAAACATTAAGTTTCATATTAACAAAAGCGTTATCATTAACATTAGCATCGGAGTTAATTATATATTATTATAGACATTAAAAATGACTATAAATTAACACTAACAGACATATCTACTAATAATACTAAGGCTGTTATTACTAAAAACGTTAATATCACTAAACAATTTTATTTTTTGTTTAAAATTAGCTTATTCTCTTTTAGTCTTTTATTTTTCATAGAGCATAACTTAATCATTATACTCATTGTTTTTAACTTAATTATCCTTCTTTGATTTAGTATAAAGTTTGGTAAAATTATCACCAAACTGTCTCGTTAGAACATATAGCTGTGATTAATCTTATTCATATTTTAGTATTAATTGTTTTTGATAGAGAACCACGTACGGTTGCTGTTGTAAATGCTGCTGGTACCTAAGAAAGTACCCTACTTCAGTAAATGCTACTATTGTAGATGTTGCTGTAGATGATATGATTTCTGTTACCTCAGCTATGCTAATATAAGCTTTATTTTTCTTTAACTTTCTAATATAAATGTTAGTTTCACTTTCATAGTCTTGAAATATTTTTTGATATTACTGTTATTCAAATTATTATTTCTGCTTTAATTTTATCATTTATCAAGCGATAATATTGTTTCCTAACCAAGAGACGGTGAAACGACCATCAAAGTTTCAAAAAAAAATCTGAAGGAACTTCGGTGATTGAAAACTTAATGACGACCATGTGGTGCAATTCGCGTCTTTTCGTGGACCTGCTTTTCCTTCGCTATATCATCATAAGAGGCGCATAGGACTTAATTGAGGGCAGAAAAGCTTTGAAACCTTCATATTGTGAAAAGCTAGTAACTGATGTTTACGTCCCGGAACGCCCACACGCGGCCACAAACGCAGAATTTATTATATTGATTTCATAATGCATGGAAGTCTGTAATTTGATCTTTTAGCAAGTAGTATGTAACCTTACGGTTATGCTTTTTTATTTCCATCAAAAAGTCAAATTGCTGCTGCGATGTAGTTGCGTTTAGAAGGGAAAAATCCAAGGCGCTTAAACACGATGCATCAAATCGAGGCATAGTTTTCATCTACCATACAAAGAGCTAAAAATCGGAAATTTATCGGAGAACACGAAGAAATGGTACTAAATCATTTTAAAGAACATTTAAACTCCAGAGGTTAGATATTTTTTACTCAACTGATGCGACCGTAGGTCTGCTTCAGTCGGGGCAATAAGTTCACAGGGGCTTTACAATATAGGCCACCAAGTTTTAACGTGGGGAAAAAATGAAACCGCTTTGCATTTGATATTTTAATTTTTTCACAAGATGTTATTTGAAAAAAAAATCATGCCATCGATTGAGTTCAGCAGCTTAAAATAGTGCAACAGGCGCTCAATTTAGATAACGAAAATCTGAAAAATTGAAGAAAAGTAAAGCTTTATCAAAGTCAAAGGTCAATTATTGCATTTAAAATACGACTTCGTTCGAGAGCAACTAAACAGCACATGCTTTAATTCTCCATTGTGATGTTCAAAGAATGTCTAATTTCACCTAATCTCATCAAGTTCCTATAATGCAGAAGCCAACGTACACAAATCTTCTTTAGAGTAAGATCGGTATCACACTCAGCATGGTACCACCTTAGAGGTGATGATGGTAGTCTCTAGGAGTTGTTTGTTGACCTTTCAGACGTGAAAGAATGTGGTTTAAATATAAATTTATGTTCGTTCATTAATGACAAATTGCTTAGCATTGCATAAATATTCTTAAGGCATTGGTAGCATAACAATCACTGCTTTGACCTTTATCGTTCGTATTAAGTTCATTTCAATAAACTCGGGAAGATCAACCAGGTGAAAGCATGTGGTTCTATCATTTCCTATAAAAGCAAAAGAAAATCGAACTAAAACTTGAAACTTGAATCATTCTTTTTGAAACATTTTAGAAGAAAGGTTAAGAAGAACATGTAACAGATTGATTAATCCTCCTATGAAAGATTTAATTGGCACCCAAGTTTTTTTCGTCAAAAGGTCGCAGGCATTTTAATTTGATGTTTAAACGTAGATTGTCAGATTCGGATTTACCAAAAGTAAAACCTTACAGCACTGAAAAAAGGTCAGCTTTCTGTAGTAACATTTAATCTTACCGTTTCTCAAATTATCTGACAATTTTATGCTGCAGTGGATAATTTTACTCAAAATTCATGGTCCAATTCATCTGTTTTTCCTCCAATGTTGAAAAGAAGCGGATTTGAAAAAGATATTGGGATATAAGGCAGACTAATTTTTTTAAAAAAACCATGATTAATTCTGTGGTCGAAATCTTACGTTGTATACTTTTGTTATATATTTGTTAAGTTGTGGTTTTATTGCCAAATAGCATGTTCCTCCTTACCTTTATAGTTTGCTTTTGAAAATAAAATTGACTGTTTATGTTCGCAAATTAAAATTTGCCTTGGTTTCTCTTTGTTCACTATTTCAGATCTCACTTTTCAAGTCTTTGGACCTGCATGCCTGTTATAGTTTTTGAGCGAAAAGTTATAAAACTTGAATGTTTCCCCTCAAGTTAAGCTTTTTGAAACAATATTAACCTTGTAGAAAATTACGGCTTTTCAGCGAGATAATTAGAGAGATAGATTGTGTTCGAGACTTCAAAGCAACAGTCAATAGTTTTTTAAAAGCAAATCTAGCCAATTGTCTTACGTGCTCCTGAATAAGAATAGGAAAAAATTGAAGGAAAGAGGTTCCAAAACTGTTTTAAGCGGAACACTTTGCCTTAGCTCATTTCTCTTTGACACAATTTGTTTAAAATAATTTTTTAATCCTTATGCAAAATAGTTTTTTAATCGTTCTGTGAGAGAAAAAAACATTGTAAGAATTGGTTTTTTGTGTTCGATTTAGGTAGTTTTTGTTGATAAACCAATAAAAACAACTTCAATGATATTATCGTTATAAATCATTATATTGATCTGATTCAATAAAAGGAATTAAAATTTTGAGCTGATATCATAGGCTGACAACCAAACTGAACTGGCGACAACAATTGTCACAAAGGCGTCATAATTCATTCGCAATGCTTGGCGCAACCTCCAAGCGTTGATTCTAGTAAAATGCTTCTTGGTGTCGATTCTCAACTAAATTAGTTTGTAGAAAAAAAGTAAACAGATCACGATTGAGGTGATACTTCGTGAGGACAAATTATGAAAAATCAGTTATCGAAAAGTTGTTTCGTAATCAAGTTTGGATTTGGGAGCTGAGGATTGACAAAAATATTCACACTACAATCTAACACGGCAAAACAGATTAAAAGCAAACGCAGGAATTACAAGAAGCCATTGGAAAATTTTAAGTCAAAAAATTATATTCATATTTAGGTCGGCATTAATTTCTAATGCGTACGCAACTCAAAGGAGAATCCGTCAAATATTCTTCCGGGAGGTGAAAGAACACGCCAGATAGTTTTGGATCCAGAAAATAAGGGAGGCGGGTAATTTCAGCCGTCTTTACAATTAATATTTTTGTCGGACAGATCCATATAGAATTTCTCAAAGAAACAGTTGAATAAAGAAAAGCACGGAAACTCATAAAATCTAAAAACTAGTATTCAACAACAGAAGCTAAAAAACTTTGGCCGGCCGAATTTTAATTTCACAGTGTCCTAATGCAGTTTCAGCTAAAAATTTTGATGTTATCTGGGCGAAATTGCGCAAACACAACAAGTTTGATAAGAGAACTCAGTCACAAATCAGTAACTCTTCAAAGGTATGAAGAGAGACAAAAACTCATAAAATCAGAGCACAAAAACAAATTTATCAATACTGTGAAACATTAGAATTTAACTGCTGATCAAACAATGAAATCAAACAAATTTGTCAATCTCAATTACCTGAAGATGGTTAGAAACAACCGTTCACGAGGAATCTGTAGGTACAATTAAAAAATGATCACAAAAAACAAAAAGTTAACTTTTACCTCATTTGAAATGTTTGTATTACAGATTCAGCTATCCTTTGCTCTATCATCAGGGAAATTTATGCGAAAAAAACAGCAGCAACAGATGTTCTCTCTTCTGAAACCAAAACCTAATGAATGGAAGTGTTCTCAAATTTTTTTCATACTACTGATCTTCAAAAAATACAGTGGTCAATTACGGGTAAGATTGCAACGGCGAAATAGGTAGGCGTAACTGTAGTAAAGAGGGACTCGAAACCCTACTTGCAGACAACAAATTTCAAATAATGCAGCATCTATTCACTAGAGAAAATCTGCATTAAAATTGCTATGCGTTTCTATCTCTTCATAGTCTAACTCAAAGGAGAATCCGCCAAAAGTTCTTCCGAGAAGTGAAAGAACACGTCAGATAGTTTGGATCCAGACAATAAGAAAGGCAGGTAATTTCAGATGTCTTTACAATTAATATTTTTGTCGGACAGATCCATGTAGAACTTCTCAAAGACACAGTTGAATAAAGAAAAGCACGGAAACTTATAAAATCTAAAAACTAGTATTCAACAACAGAAGCTAAAAAACTTTGGCCGGCCGAATTTTACTTTCACAGTGTCCTAATGCAGTTTCAGCTAAAAATTTTGATGTTATCTGGGCGAAATTGCGCAAAAACAACAAGTTTGATAAGAGAACTCAGTCACAAATCAATAACTCTTCAAAGGTATGAAGAGAGACAAAAACTCATAAAATCAGAGCACAAAAACAAATTTATCAATACTGTGAAACATTAGAATGCAACTGCTGATCAAACAATGAAATCAAACAATTTTGTCGATCTCAATTACCTGAAGATGGTTAGAAACAACCGTTCACGAGGAATCTGTAGGTACAATTAAAAAATGGTCACAAAAAACAAAAAGTTAACTTTTAGCTCATTTGAAATGTTTGTATTACAGATTCAGCTATCCTTTGCTCTATCAGCAGGGAAATTTATGCGAAAAAAATTGCAGCAACAGATGTTCTCTCTTCTGAAACCAAAACCTAATGAATGGAAGTGTTCTCAAATTTTTTTTCATACTACTGATCTTCAAAAAATACACTGGTCAATTACGGGTAAGATTGCAACGGCGAAATAGGTAGGCGTAACTGTAGTAGAGAGGGACTCGAAACCCTACTTGCAGACAACAAATTTAAAAAAATGCAGCATCTGTTCACTAGAGAAAATCTGCATTAAAATTGCTATGCGTTTCTATCTCTTCATAGTCTAACTCAAAGGAGAATCCGTCAAAAATTCTTCCGAGAAGTGAAAGAACAAGCCAGATAGTTTGGATCCAGACAATAAGAAAGGCAGGTAATTTCAGATGTCTTTACAATTAATATTTTTGTCGGACAGATCCATATAAAACTTCTCAAAGAAACAGTTGAATAAAGAAAAGCACGGAAACTCATATAATCTAAAAACTAGTATTCAACAACAGAAGCTAAAAAACTTTGGCCGGCCGAATTTTAATTTAACAGTGTCCTAATGCAGTTTCAGCTAAAAATTTTGATGTTATCTGCGCGAAATTGCGCAAAAACAACAAGTTTGATAAGAGAACTCAGTCACAAATCAATAACTCTTCAAAGGTATGAAGAGAGACAAAAGTTCATAAAATCAGAGCACAAAAACAAATTTATCAATACTGTGCAGCATTAGAATGCAACTGCAGATCAAACAATGAAATCAAACAAATTTGTCAATCTCAATTACCTGAAGATGGTTAGTAAGAACCGTTCACGAGGAATCTGTAGGTACAATTAAAAAATGATCACAAAAAACAAAAAGTTAACTTTTAGCTCATTTGAAATGTTTGTATTACAGATTCAGCTATCCTTTGCTCTATCAGCAGGGAAATTTATGCGAAAAAAACTGCAGCAACAGATGTTCTCTCTTCTGAAACCAAAACCTAATGAATGGAAGTGTTCTCAAATTTTTTTCATACTACTGATCTTCAAAAAATACAGTGGTCAATTACGGGTAAGATTGCAACGGCGAAATAGGTAGGCGTAACTGTAGTAAAGAGGGACTCGAAACCCTACTTGCAGACAACAAATTTCAAATAATGCAGCATCTATTCACTAGAGAAAATCTGCATTAAAATTGCTATGCGTTTCTATCTCTTCATAGTCTAACTCAAAGGAGAATCCGCCAAAAGTTCTTCCGAGAAGTGAAAGAACACGTCAGATAGTTTGGATCCAGACAATAAGAAAGGCAGGTAATTTCAGATGTCTTTACAATTAATATTTTTGTCGGACAGATCCATGTAGAACTTCTCAAAGACACAGTTGAATAAAGAAAAGCACGGAAACTTATAAAATCTAAAAACTAGTATTCAACAACAGAAGCTAAAAAACTTTGGCCGGCCGAATTTTACTTTCACAGTGTCCTAATGCAGTTTCAGCTAAAAATTTTGATGTTATCTGGGCGAAATTGCGCAAAAACAACAAGTTTGATAAGAGAACTCAGTCACAAATCAATAACTCTTCAAAGGTATGAAGAGAGACAAAAACTCATAAAATCAGAGCACAAAAACAAATTTATCAATACTGTGAAACATTAGAATGCAACTGCTGATCAAACAATGAAATCAAACAATTTTGTCGATCTCAATTACCTGAAGATGGTTAGAAACAACCGTTCACGAGGAATCTGTAGGTACAATTAAAAAATGGTCACAAAAAACAAAAAGTTAACTTTTAGCTCATTTGAAATGTTTGTATTACAGATTCAGCTATCCTTTGCTCTATCAGCAGGGAAATTTATGCGAAAAAAATTGCAGCAACAGATGTTCTCTCTTCTGAAACCAAAACCTAATGAATGGAAGTGTTCTCAAATTTTTTTTCATACTACTGATCTTCAAAAAATACACTGGTCAATTACGGGTAAGATTGCAACGGCGAAATAGGTAGGCGTAACTGTAGTAGAGAGGGACTCGAAACCCTACTTGCAGACAACAAATTTAAAAAAATGCAGCATCTGTTCACTAGAGAAAATCTGCATTAAAATTGCTATGCGTTTCTATCTCTTCATAGTCTAACTCAAAGGAGAATCCGTCAAAAATTCTTCCGAGAAGTGAAAGAACACGCCAGATAGTTTGGATCCAGACAATAAGAAAGGCAGGTAATTTCAGATGTCTTTACAATTAATATTTTTGTCGGACAGATCCATATAAAACTTCTCAAAGAAACAGTTGAATAAAGAAAAGCACGGAAACTCATATAATCTAAAAACTAGTATTCAACAACAGAAGCTAAAAAACTTTGGCCGGCCGAATTTTAATTTAACAGTGTCCTAATGCAGTTTCAGCTAAAAATTTTGATGTTATCTGGGCGAAATTGCGCAAAAACAACAAGTTTGATAAGAGAACTCAGTCACAAATCAATAACTCTTCAAAGGTATGAAGAGAGACAAAAGTTCATAAAATCAGAGCACAAAAACAAATTTATCAATACTGTGCAGCATTAGAATGCAACTGCAGATCAAACAATGAAATCAAACAAATTTGTCAATCTCAATTACCTGAAGATGGTTAGTAAGAACCGTTCACGAGGAATCTGTAGGTACAATTAAAAAATGATCACAAAAAACAAAAAGTTAACTTTTAGCTCATTTGAAATGTTTGTATTACAGATTCAGCTATCCTTTGCTCTATCAGCAGGGAAATTTATGCGAAAAAAATTGCAGCAACAGATGTTCTCTCTTCTGAAACCAAAACCTAATGAATGGAAGTGTTCTCAAATTTTTTTTCATACTACTGATCTTCAAAAAATACACTGGTCAATTACGGGTAAGATTGCAACGGCGAAATAGGTAGGCGTAACTGTAGTAGAGAGGGACTCGAAACCCTACTTGCAGACAACAAATTTAAAATAATGCAGCATCTGTTCACTAGAGAAAATCTGCATTAAAATTGCTATGCGTTTCTATCTCTTCATAGTCTAACTCAAAGGAGAATCCGTCAAAAATTCTTCCGAGAAGTGAAAGAACACGCCAGATAGTTTGGATCCAGACAATAAGAAAGGCAGGTAATTTCAGATGTCTTTACAATTAATATTTTTGTCGGACAGATCCATATAAAACTTCTCAAAGAAACAGTTGAATAAAGAAAAGCACGGAAACTCATATAATCTAAAAACTAGTATTCAACAACAGAAGCTAAAAAACTTTGGCCGGCCGAATTTTAATTTAACAGTGTCCTAATGCAGTTTCAGCTAAAAATTTTGATGTTATCTGGGCGAAATTGCGCAAAAACAACAAGTTTGATAAGAGAACTCAGTCACAAATCAATAACTCTTCAAAGGTATGAAGAGAGACAAAAGTTCATAAAATCAGAGCACAAAAACAAATTTATCAATACTGTGCAGCATTAGAATGCAACTGCAGATCAAACAATGAAATCAAACAAATTTGTCAATCTCAATTACCTGAAGATGGTTAGTAAGAACCGTTCACGAGGAATCTGTAGGTACAATTAAAAAATGATCACAAAAAACAAAAAGTTAACTTTTAGCTCATTTGAAATGTTTGTATTACAGATTCAGCTATCCTTTGATCTATCATCAGGGAAATTTATGCGAAAAAAATTGCAGCAACAGATGTTCTCTCTTCTGAAACCAAAACCTAATGAATGGAAGTGTTCTCAAATTTTTTTCATACTACTGATCTTCAAAAAATACAGTGGTCAATTACGGGTAAGATTGCAACGGCGAAATAGGTAGGCGTAACTGTAGTAAAGAGGGACTCGAAACCCTACTTGCAGACAACAAATTTAAAATAATGCAGCATCTATTCACTAGAGAAAATCTGCATTAAAATTGCTATGCGTTTCTATCTCTTCATAGTCATTACTGTCAGCAAAAACTAATAGACTCGGTTCATAAATTTTCAAAAAAACATCAACTTAAAAAAATAAACAACATGAATAGGAAATGCAGACATTGCAAATGACCCAAACACACAAATTTTTGATGAAATCGATGTCTAAACATGGCGAATATTTTATTTGATTAGCTACTCTTAAGAAGCCAACTGAATTTGTGTCCGTATACAGTCACTGCACCTTTAAGAAAATTGTCATTACACAGAGAATTATTTGGAACATATTTTAAAAAAACTCCAAAAGGGAAACTATAAATTTGTACAAGCCTATTTACGCCCCAGAGTCAAGTTTCTATTGAATTATCAATCATCTCAACCACCGCCTATAGTAAATTGTGCTGATCTTCTTTTCTCAGTGTTATAATATAACAATGCTTAAAGAATCAAAACAGTACAAATTGTTTTATTTGCATCTGCAATAATTATTCCAAAGTGTTTTCAACATAATTTTAATTGGTCTAACTTTGTTGCTATATAATACGTACAGATGTGCATTTGGAACATTACAGGTCTCACTGACATTTATTCGTCTTTTTAAGCTGGTAATAAGAAACCTATACAGCTTGACTCACTTTTTACTCCCTTTTTACACAAACATGTTTGATCATGCGCTGGGATGAAAAGTTTCCCAATTATTTCTTGTATGTTATTCTCTATATTCGCAACTATTCCCTGGTAATTATTCATTGTATGTTAGGATGAATGCCCTATTATGTAGGACCATATTTGACAGTCGTAGAACCATAAGCAACGACCATATTTTTTGCTGAAAGACGATATGGAACTATTAGTCTCTTATTACTTGTGAGAGAAGAAAAAAAACGAATTAAGAAAACAATACCAAGAACAAACAATAAACTATTTATAACAGACATCTAATTAAAAGACAAGAAATTCGGTTTCACGTCACCGCAAAGTTGTTATAATTGGACCTGTTTAGAACTGTTAACCCATCAGCATCTCCTACATGCATCTCATAAAAAAACAGTCTGAAATGTGGGGAAAAATAAGAAAAAGGGCAGCTGAGAACAGGCCGCTGTGGCCTAATGCTGTTCCGCTGCGGTTACGCAGGAACAAATTATTTTTATTTTTTATATTTTTATTTTTTATTTATATATCTATGTATGCTGAAAAAAGATCTAAATGTTCCAGGAGGAACCTGAACGGAAAAAAAGTTTTATTAATCACCTATTGGAGCTGATATTGTCACACGAAACTCCTACGTGGAGTACACGCAGGCTGTTAAATTTTCTCGTCTTTACTTCATGCGACAGCAATCGGTTTGGAGTTGGGCAGCTACCTTTATTGGAGCTGTTATTTTTTTGCAAGGCGCTCCTGCGCGGAGCAGTCGCAGATTGTTGTAACACCACGTCGGTGTTTTTTGATACCCCGTCTGTGGTGGAAATGACAGCTATCCCCTTTTTGAGCTGTTATTTTGCAGAGCAGTCGCAGATTGTTGTATCGCCTTGTCGTTTCTACTTGAGGCTCCGAAACGGGTCGGAGTTAGGCAGCTATCCCCTAATAGAGCTGTTGTTGTCACAAAATGCTCTTTCGCGGAGCAGTCCCAGATTGTTTCATATCCTAGTCGTTACTTCTTTAGACTTCAAACCGGGTTGGAGTTGTCAGCTATCCCCTTAGAGTTGTTTTTGTCACAGAAAGCTCCTGAGCGGAGCAGTCGCAGGTTGTTATGTCTCCTCGTCAATACCTAATGAATCCCCAAACAGGGTTGAGTTGGGCAGCTATATCATTTTAAGAGCTGTTAATGTGACGAGAAGCTCCTGCGCAGAGCAGTCGCAGATTGCTGTATCTCCTCGTCGTTAATTCTTGAGACTCCCAACCGGGGAATAGATTGGGGCAGCAATCATCTCAACCACCGCCTATAGTAAATTGTGCTGATCTTCTTTTCTCAGTGTTATGATATAACAATGCTTCAAGAATCAAAGCAGTACAAATTGTTTTATTTGCATCTGCAATAATTATTCCAAAGTGTTTTCAACATAATTTTAATTGGTCTAACTTTGTTGCTATATAATACGTACAGATGTGCATTTGGAACATTACAGGTCTCACTGACATTTATTCGTCTTTTTAAGCTGGTAATAAGAAACCTATACAGCTTGACTCACTTTTTACTCCCTTTTTACACAAACATGTTTGATCATGCGCTGGGATCAAAAGTTTCCCAATTATTTCTTGTATGTTATTCTCTATATTCGCAACTATTCCCTGGTAATTATTCATTGTATGTTAGGATGAATGCCCTATTATGTAGGACCATATTTGACAGTCGTAGAACCATAAGCAACGACCATATTTTTTGCTGAAAGACGAAATGGAACTATTGGTGTCTTATTACTTGTGAGAGAAGAAAAAAAACGAATTAAGAAAACAATACCAAGAACAAACAAAAAACTATTTATAACAGACATCTAATTAAAAGACAAGACATTCGGTTTCACGTCACCGCAAAGTTGTTATAATTGGACCTGTTTAGAACTGTTAACCCATCAGCATCTCCTACATGCATCTCATAAAAAAACAGTCTGAAATGTGGGGAAAAATAAGAAAAAGGGCAGCTGAGAACAGGCCGCTGTGGCCTAATGCTGTTCCGCTGCGGTTACGCAGGAACAAATTATTTTTATTTTTTATATTTTTATTTTTTATTTATATATCTATGTATGCTGAAAAAAGATCTAAATGTTCCAGGAGGAACCTGAACGGAAAAAAAGTTTTATTAATCACCTATTGGAGCTGATATTGTCAGACGAAACTCCTACGTGGAGTACACGCAGGCTGTTAAATTTTCTCGTCTTTACTTCATGCGACAGCAATCGGTTTGGAGTTGGGCAGCTACCTTTATTGGAGCTGTTATTTTTGCAAGGCGCTCCTGCGCGGAGCAGTCGCAGATTGTTGTAACACCACGTCGGTGTTTTTTGATACCCCGTCTGTGGTGGAAATGCCAGCTATCCCCTTTTTGAGCTGTTATTTTGCAGAGCAGTCGCAGATTGTTGTATCGCCTTGTCGTTTCTACTTGAGGCTCCGAAACGGGTCGGAGTTAGGCAGCTATCCCCTAATAGAGCTGTTGTTGTCACAAAATGCTCTTTCGCGGAGCAGTCCCAGATTGTTTCATATCCTAGTCGTTACTTCTTTAGACTTCAAACCGGGTTGGAGTTGTCAGCTATCCCCTTAGAGTTGTTTTTGTCACAGAAAGCTCCTGCGCGGAGCAGTCGCAGGTTGTTATGTCTCCTCGTCAATACCTAATGAATCCCCAAACAGGGTTGAGTTGGGCAGCTATATCATTTTAAGAGCTGTTAATGTGACGAGAAGCTCCTGCGCAGAGCAGTCGCAGATTGCTGTATCTCCTCGTCGTTAATTCTTGAAACTCCCAACCGGGGAATAGATTGGGGCAGCTTTCCCTTTTTTAGAGCTGTTAATGTTTAAGAAGCTCCTGCGCAGAGCCGTCGCAAGTTCTGGTGTCTCCTCGTCAATACTTCTTGAGACACCAAGTTGGATGGAGTTGGGCAGCTATCACCTTAGAGCTGATATTGTCACAAGAAAATCCCCCGCGGAGCAATCGCAGTTTGTTATATCTTCTCGTCTTTATTTGATGAGATCTCAACCAGGTTGGTGTTGTGCAACTATCCCCTATTAGAGTTGTTATTGTAACAAGAAACTCCTTCACAGAGAAGTTGCATGTTTTTGTGACTCCTCTTCAACACTTCTTGAGGCTCCACTTGGGGCGGAGTTGAGCAGCTATCCCCTATTAGAGCTGTTATTGTAACAAAAAGCTTCTGCGCGAAGCAGTCGCAGGTTGTTATATCTTCTCGTCTTTTTCATGAGACCCCAACCGCGCTGGAGTTGTGCAGCTATCCCCTATTAGAGCTGTTATTGTCACAGAAAGCTGCTGCCGCGTGGCAGTTTCAGATTTTTTGTGTTTCCTCGTCAATTCTTCTTAAGAATCCCAAGCGGGATGGAGTTGGTCAGCAATCCCCTAAAAGAGCTGTTATTGGAAGAAGAAGCTCCTGTATGGAAAAGTCGCAGGTTTTCATGCCTCCTCTTCAATACTTTTTCAGACTCTCAACTGGGGTGGAGTTGGGCAGCTATCCCCTACTAGAGCTGTTATTGTCACAAAAAGCTCCTGCCGCGTGGCACTTTCAGGTTTTTGTGTCTACTCGTCAATTCTTCTTAAGAATCCCAAGCGAGATTGAGTTGGGCAGCAATCCCCTAATAGAGCTGTTATGGAACAAGAAGCTCCTGCTCAGAGCCGTCGCAACTTTTTGTGTCTCCTTGTCAATACTTATTGAGACTCCCAACCGGTGTGATATTGGGCAGATATGCCCTATTAGAGCAGTTATTGTCACAAGGAGCTCCTGTGCTGAGCAATTTCAGGTTTTGTGTCTCCTCGTCAATACTTCTTAAGACTTCCAACCGGGACGGAGTTGGGCAGCTATCCACTATAAGAGCTGTTTTTGGAGCAAGAAGCTCCTGCACGGAGAAGTAGCAGGTTTTTGTACCTCCTCTTCAATACTTCTTGAGACTCTCAACTGGGGTGGAGTTGGGCAGCTATCACCTATTAGAGCTGTTATTGTCACAAAAAATCCCGCGAAGAGCAGTCGCAATTTGTTATATTTTCTCGTCTTTATTTCATGAAACCCCCGCCGGGTTGGTGTTGTGCAACTACGCCCTATGTGAGTTGTTATTGTCAAAAAGAAGCTCCTGCGCGAAGCAGTCGCATGTTTTTGTGTCTCCTCGTCAATACTTCTTAAGACTACCAGCCGGGATGGAGTTGGGCAGCTATCTCCTATGAGAGCTGTTTTTGGAAAAATAAGCTCCTCCACGGAGCAGTCGCTGCTTTTTGTGCCTCCTCTTCAATACTTTTTGAGACTCTCAACTGGGGTGGAGTTAGGCAGCTATCCCCTAAAAGAGCTGTTATTGTCACAAGAAGCTCCTGCCGCGTAGCAGTTTTAGGTTTTTCTGTCTCCTTGTCAATACTTTATCAAGCTGGAGTTGGGCAGCTACCTCCTGCTAAGAGCTGTTAATGTCACAAGAAACTCCTGTGCGGAGCAAACACAGGTTTTTTATGTCTCCTCGTCGATAATTCTTGGGACTCCCAATTGGGGTGGTGTTGGGCAGCTATCTCCTGCTAAGAGCTGTTAGTGTCACAAGAAGCTCCTGCGCGGAGCAGCCACAGGTTTCTGTGTCCCTCATCGATACTTCTTGAACCTCCCAACTGTGATGGTCTTGGGCAACTATCCCCTATCAGAGCTGTTATTGTAACAAGAAGCTCCTGCGCGGAGCAGCCACAGGTTTCTGTGTCTCCTCATCGATACTTCTTGAAAATCCCAACTGGGGTGTTGTTGGGCAGCCGTCCCCTATCAGAGCTGTTATTGTAACAAAACGCTCCTCTACGAAGCAGTTGAAGGTTTTTGTGTCTCTTTTTCAACACTTCTTGAGGCTCCCACTTGGGGCAGAGTTGCGCAGCTATCCCCTATTAGAGCTGTTATTGTCAGAAGAGGTTCCTGCGCGGTGCAGTCGCAGGTTTTTTGTCTTCTCGCCAATACTTCTTGAGACTCTCAACTGGGATGGAGTTGGGCAGCTGTCCCCTATTAGAGCTGTTATTGTCATAAGAAGCTTCTGCCACGTAGCAGTTTTAATTATTGTGTCTCTTTTTCAATATTTCAAGTGTCTCTGAATCTGGGTGGTGTTGGGCAGCTATCCCCTATTAGAGCTGTTATTGTCATAAGAAGCTTCTGCCACGTAGCAGTTTTAGATTATTGTGTCTCTTTTTCAATATTTCAAGTGTCTCTAAATCTGGGTGGTGTTGGGCAGCTATCCCCTATTAGAGATGTTATTGTAACAAAAATCTTCTGCGCGAAGCAGTCGCAGGTTGTTATATCTTCTCGTCTTTTTCATGAGACCCCAACCGGCTGGAGTTGTGCAGCTATCCCCTAATAGAGCTGTTATTGCCACAAGAAGCACCTGCGTCGAGCAGTCGCAGGTTTTTGTGTCTCTTCGTCAATACTTCTTAAGACCCCCAACCGGGCTGGATTTGGGTAGTTATTCACTATCAGAGCTGTTATTTTAAAAAGAAGCTCCTGCACGGAGCAGTCGTAGTTTGTTATATTTCCTCGTCAATACTTAATGATTCCCCAAACCGGGTTGGTGTTGCGCAGCTATCGCCTGCTAAGAGCTGTTAGTGTCACAAGAAGCTCCTGCGCGGAGCAGCCACAGGTATCTGTGTCTCCTCATCGATACTTCATGAAAATCCCAACTGGGGTGGTGTTGCGCAGCTATCCCCTTTTAGAGCTGTTATTGTAACAAAAAACTCCTGCGCGGAGCAGTCATAGTTTGTTATATTTCCTCGTCAATACTTATTGCTTTTCCAAACGAGGTGGAGTTGGGCAGCGATCCCCTATTAGAGCTGTTATGATCAGAAAAAGTTCCTGCGCGGAGCTGCCGCAGGTTGTTATATCTTCTCGTCTTTACTTCATGAGACCCCATCCGTGTTGGAGTTGTGCAGCTATCCCCTATTAGAGCTGTTATTGCCACAACAAGCACCTGCGTGGAGCAGTCGCAGGTTTTTGTGTCTCCTCGTCAACACTTCTTAAGACTCCCAACCGGGATGGAGTTGGGCAGCTATCTCCTATGAGAGCTGTTATTGGAAAAACAAGCTCCTCCACGGAGCAGTCGCAGCTTTTTGTGCCTCCTCTTCAATACTTTTTGAGACTCTCAACTGGGGTGGAGTTAGGCAGCTATCCCCTAAAAGAGCTGTTTTTGTCACAAGAAGCTCCTGCCGCGTAGCAGTTTTAGGTTTTTCTGTCTCCTTGTCAATATTTATCAAGCTGGAGTTGGGCAGCTACCTCCTGCTAAGAGCTGTTAATGTCACAAGAAACTCCTGTGCGGAGCAAAAACAGGTTTTTTTGTCTCCTCGTCGATGAATCTTGAGACTCTCAACTGGGATGGAGTTAGGCAGCTCTCCTCCATTAGAGCTGTTATTGTCACAGAAAGCCCCTGCCGCATGGCAGTTTCAGATTTTTGTGTCTCCTCGTTAATTCTTCTTAAGAATCCCAAGCGGGATGGATTTGGTCAGCAATCCCCTAAAAGAGCTGTTATTGGAACAAGAAGCTCCTGCATGGAGAAGTCGCAGGTTTTCATGCCTCCTCTTCAATACTTTTTCAGACTCTCAACTGGGGTGGAGTTGGGCAGCTATCCCCTACTAGAGCTGTTATTATCACAAAAAGCTCTTGCCGCGTGCCAGTTTCAGGTTTTTGTGTCTACTCGTCAATTCCTCTTAAGAATCCCAAGCGAGATTGAGTTGGGCAGCAATCCCCTAATAGAGCTGTTATTGGAACAAGAAGCTCCTGCTCAGAGCCGTCGCAAGTTTTTGTGTCTCCTTGTCAATACTTATTGAGACTCCCAACCGGTGTGATATTGGGCAGATATGCCCTATTAGAGCAGTTATTGTCACAAGGAGCTCCTGTGCTGAGCAATTTCAGGTTTTGTGTCTCCTCGTCAATACTTCTTAAGACCTCCAACCGGGACGGAGTTGGGCAGCTATCCACTATAAGAGCTGTTTTTGGAGCAAGAAGCTCCTGCACGGAGCAGTCGCAGGTTTTTGTGCCTCCTCTTCAATACTTCTTGAGACTCTCAACTGGGGTGGAGTTGGGCAGCTATCACCTATTAGAGCTGTTATTGTCACAAAAAATCCCGCGAAGAGCAGTCGCAATTTGTTATATTTTCTCGTCTTTACTTCATGAAACCCCCGCCGGGTTGGAGTTGTGCAACTACGCCCTATTTGAGCTGTTATTGTCAAAAAGAAGCTCCTGCGCGAAGCAGTCGCATGTTTTTGTGTCTCCTCGTAAATACTTCTTAAGACTCCCAGCCGGGATGAAGTTGGGCAGCTATCTCCTATGAGAGCTGTTTTTGGAAAAATAAGCTCCTCCACGGAGCAGTCGCAGCTTTTTGTGCCTCCTCTTCAATACTTTTTGAGACTTTCAACTGGGGTGGAGTTAGGCAGCTATCCCCTAAAACAGCTGTTATTGTCACAAGAAGCTCCTGCCGCGTAGCAGTTTTAGGTTTTTCTGTCTCCTTGTCAATACTTTATCAAGCTGGAGTTGGGCAGCTACCTCCTGCTAAGAGCTGTTAATGTCACAAGAAACTCCTGTGCGGAGCAAACACAGGTTTTTTATGCCTCCTCGTCGATGAATCTTGAGACTCTCAATTGAGATGTTGTTGGGCAGCTATCTCCTGCTAAGAGCTGTTAGTGTCACAAGAAGCTCCTGCGCGGAGCAGCCACAGGTTTCTGTGTTTCCTCATCGATACTTCATGAAAATCCCAACTGGGGTGGTGTTGCGCAGCTATCCCCTATTAGAGCTGTTAGTGTCAGAAGAGGTTCCTGCGCGGTGCATTCGCAGGTTGTTATATCTTCTCGTCTTTACCTCAAGAGACCCCAACCTTGGTGGAATTGTGCAGCTATCCCCTATTAGAGCTGTTATTGCCACAAGAAGCACCTGCGTCGAGCAGTCGCAGGTTTTTGTATCACTTCGTCAATACTTCTTAAGACCCCCAACCGGGCTGGATTTGGGTAGTTATTCCCTATCAGAGCTGTTATTTTAACAGGAAGCTCCTGCAAGGATCAGTTGCAGGTTTTTGTGTCTCCTCTTCAACACTTCTTGAGGCTCCCACTTGGGGCGGAGATGGGCAGCTATCCCCTATCAGAGCTGTTATTGTAACAAGAAACTCCTGCGCGGAGCAGTCATAGTTTGTTATATTCCCTCGTCAATACTTATTGCTTCTCCAAACGAGGTGGAGTTGGGCAGCGATCCCCTATTAGAGTTGTTATTGTTAGAAGAGGTTCCTGCGCGGTGCATTCGCAGGTTGTTATATCTTCTCGTCTTTACTTCAAGAGAACCCAACCTTGGTGGAATTGTGCAGCTATCCCCTATTAGAGCTGTTATTGCCACAAGAAGCACCTGCGGGGAGCAGTCGCAAATTTTTCTGAGTCTCTTTGTCAAATCTTCTTGAGACTCACAATCCCGGTGGAATTGGGCAGCTATCCCCCTTTAGAGCTGTTGCTGTCGAAAGAAGCTCCTTCGCGGAGCATTTGCAGGTATTTGTATCTCTTCGTCAATACTTCTTAAGACCCCCAACCGGGCTGGATTTGGGTAGTTATTCCCTATCAGAGCTGTTATTTTAACAGAAAGCTCCTGCAAGGATCAGTTGCAGGTTTTTCTGTCTCCTCTTCAACACTTCTTGAGGCTCCCACTTGGGGCGGAGATGGGCAGCTATCCCCTATCAGAGCTGTTATTGTAACAAAAAGCTCCTGCACGGAGCAGTCGTAGTTTGTTTTATTTCCTCGTCAATACTTAATGATTCCCAAACCGTGTTGGTGTTGGGCAGCTATCCCCTATTAGAGTTGTTATTGTTAGAAGAGGTTCCTGCGCGGAGCAGCCGCAGGTTGTTATATCTTCTCGTCTTTACTTCATGAGACCCCAACCGTGTCGGAGTTGTGCAGCTATCCCCTATTAGAGCTGTTATTGCCACAACAAGCACCTGCGTGGAGCAGTCGCAGGTTTTTGTGTCTCCTCGTCGATACTTCTTAAGACTCCCAACCGGGATGGAGTTGGGCAGCTATCTCCTATGAGAGCTGTTATTGGAAAAACAAGCTCCTCCACGGAGCAGTCGCAGCTTTTTGTGCCTCCTCTTCAATACTTTTTGAGACTCTCAACTGGGGTGGAGTTAGGCAGCTATCACCTATTAGAGCTGTTATTGTCACAAGAAGCTCCTGCCGCGTAGAAGTTTTGGGTTTTTCTGTCTCCTTGTCAACACTTTATGAGTCCCCAGATCAAGCTGGATTTGGGCAACTATCTCCTGCTAAGAGCTGTTAATGTCACAAGAAGCTCCTGCGCGGAGCAAACACAGGTTTTTTATGTCTCCTCGTCGATAATCCTTGAGACTCCCAATTGGGGTGGTGTTGGGCAGCTATCTCCTGCTAAGAGCTGTTAGTATCACAAGAAGCTCCTGCGCGGAGTAGCCACAGGTTTCTGTGTCCCTCATCGATACTTCTAGAGCCTCCCAACTGAGATGGTGTGGGGCAACTATCCCCTATCAGAGCTGTTATTGTTACAAGAAGCTCCTGCGCGGAGCAGCCACAGGTTTCTGTGTCTCCTTATCGATACTTCTTGAAAATCCAACTGGGCTGTTTTTGGGCAGCCGTCCCCTATCAGAGCTGTTATTGTAACAAAACGCTCATGTACGGAGCAGTTGAAGGTTTTTGTGTCTCCTTTTCAACACTTCTTGAGGCTCCCACTTGGCAGAGTTGCGCAGCTATCCCCTATTAGAGCTGTTATTGTAACAAAAAGCTCCAGCGCGGAGCAGACACAGTTTGTTATTTTTCCTCGTCAATACCTAATGCTTCTGCAAACGGGGTGGAGTTGGGCAGCTATCCCCTATTAGAGCGGTCATTGTCAGAAGAAGTTCCTGCGCGGTGCAGTGGCAGGTTTTTTTGTCTCCTCGCAGATTGTTGTATCGCCTTGTCGTTTCTTTTTGAGGCTTCCAAACGGGTCGGAGTTAGGCCGCTATCCCCTTATAGAGCTGTTATTGTCACAAAAAGCTCCTTCACGGAGCAGTCTCAGGTTGTTGTATCTCCTCGTTGATACTTCTTGAGGCTATCAAATGGTGTGAAATTAGGCAGCTATCCCCTACTAGAGCTGTTGTTGTCACAAAATGCTCTTTCGCGGCGCAGTCCCAGATTGTTGCATATCCTGATCGTTACTTCTTTAGACTTCAAACCGGTTTGGAGTTGTCAGCTATCCCCTTAGAGTTGTTTTTGTCACAGAAAGCTCCTGCGCGGAGCAGTCGCAGGTTGTTATGTCTCCTCGTCAATACCTAATGAATCCCCAAACAGGGTTGAGTTGGGCAGCTATATCATACTAAGAGCTGTTAACGTGACGAGAAGCTCCTGCGCAGAGCAGTCGGAGGCTGTTATATCCTCTCTTCTTATTTCATGAGACCCCAACCGGGTTGGAGTTGTGCAAGTATCCCCTATTAGAGCTTCTTTTGTCACAAGAAGCTCCTGCGCAGAGCCGTCGCAAGTTCTGGTGTCTCCTCGTCAATACTTCTTGTGACACCAAGTTGGATGGAGTTGGGCAGCTATCACTTATTAGAGCTGATATTGTCACAAGAAAATCCCCCGCGGAGCAATTGCAGTTTGTTATATCTTCTCGTCTTTACTTGATGAGATCTCAACCAGGTTGGTTTTGTGCAACTGTCCCCTATTAGAGTTGTTATTGTAACAAGAAACTCCTGCACGGAGAAGTTGCAAGTTTTTGTGACTCCTCTTCAACACTTCTTGAAGCTCAACTTGGGGCGGAGTTGAGCAGCTATCCCCTATTAGAGCTGTTATTGCCACAAGAAGCACATGCGTGGAACAGTCGCAAATTTTTGTGTCCCCTCGTCAATAATTCTTGAGACTCTCAACTAGGATGGAGTTAGGCAGGTATCCTCCATTAGAGCTGTTTTTGTCACAGAAAGCTCCTGCCGCGTGGCAGTTTCAGGTTTTTGTGTCTCCTCGTCAATTCTTCTTAAGAATCCCAAGCGGGATGGAGTTGGGCAGCAATCCCCTAATAGTGCTGTTATTGGAACAAGAAACTCCTGCGCAGAGCGGTCGCAAGTTTTTGTGTCTCCTTGTCAATAATTATTGAGACTCCCAGCCGGTGTGATATTGGGCAGATATGCCCTTTTAGAGCAGTTATTGTCACATGGAGCTCCTGTGCTGAGCAATTTCAGGTTTTGTGTCTCCTCGTCAATACTTCTTAAGACTTCCAACCGGGACGGAGTTGGGCAGCTATCCACTATAAAAGCTGTTTTTGGAGCAAGAAGCTCCTGCGCGGATCAGTCGCAGGTTATTATATTTCCTCTTCAATACCTAATGATTCCCCAATCGGGGTGGAGTTGGGCAGCTATCCCCTGAGCTGTTATGGTCAGAAGAATTTCTTGCGCGGAGCAGCCGCAGGTTGTTATATCTTCTCGTCTTTACTTCATGAGATCCCAACTGTGTTGCAGTTGTGCAGCTATCCCCTAATAGTGCTGTTTTTGCCACAAGAAGCACCTGCGTGGAGCACTCGCAGGTTTTTTGTCTCCTCGTCAATACTTCTTGAGACTCTCAACTGGGGTGGAGTTAGGCAGCTATCCCCTAATAGAGCTGTTATTGTCACAAGAAGCTCCTGCCGCGTAGCAGTTTTAGGTTTTTCTGTCTCCTTGTCACTACTTTATCAAGCTGGATTTGGGCAGCTACCTCCTGCTAAGAGCTGTTAATGTCAGAAGAAGCTCCTGCGCGGAGCAAACACAGGTTTTTTTATGTCTCCTCGTCGGTGAATCTTGAGACTCTCAATTGGGGTGGTGATGGGCAGCTATCTCCTGCTAAGAGCTGTTAGTGTCACAAGAAGCCCCTGCGCGGAGCAGCCACAGGTTTCTGTGTCCCTCATCGATACTTCTTGAGACGCCCAACCGGGATGGCGTTGGGCAGCTATCCCTTATCAGAGCTGTTATTGTAACAAGAAGCTACTGCACGGAGCAGTTCACGGATTTTGTGTCTTCTCTTCGAGACTTCATGAGGCTCCCACATGGGGCAGAGTTGCGCAGCTATCCCCTATTAGAGCTGTTATTGTAACAGAAAGCTCCTGCGCGGAGCAGTCACAGTTTGTTATATTTCCTCGTCAATACTTATTGCTTCTCCAATTGAGGCAATTGAGGTGGAGTTGGGCAGCGATCCCCTATTAGAGTTGCTATTGTCAGAAGAGGTTCCTGCGCGGTGCAGTCGCAGGTTGTTATATCTTCTCGTCTTTACTTCATGAGACCCCAACCGTGGTGGAGTTGTGCAGCTATCCCCTATCAGAGCTGTTATTGCCACAAGAAGTACCTGCGTCGAGCAGTCGCTGGTTTTTGTGTCTCCTCGTCAATACTTCTTATAACTCCCAACCGGGATGGAGTTGGGCAGCGATCCCTTATGAGAGCTGTTATTAGAAAAATAAGCTCCTCCACGGAGCAGTCGCAGCTTTTTGTGCCTCCTCTTCAATACTTTTTGAGACTCTCAACTGGGGTGGAGTTAGGCAGCTATCCCCCAAAAGAGCTGTTATTGTCACAAGAAGCTCCTGCCGCGTAGAAGTTTTTCTGTCTCCTTGTCAGTACTTTATGAGTCTCCAGATCAAACTGGATTTGGGCAGCTATCTCCTGCTAAGAGCTGTTAATGTCGCAGGAAGCATCTGCGCGGAGCAAGCACAGGTTTTTTATGTCTCCTCGTCGATAATTCTTGGGACTCCCAATTGGGGTGGTGTTGGGCAGCTATCTCCTGCTAAGAGCTGTTAGTGTCACAAGAAGCTCCTGCGCGGAGCAGCCACAGGTTTCTGTGTCCCTCATCGATACTTCTTGAACCTCCCAACTGTGATGGTCTTGGGCAACTATCCCCTATCAGAGCTGTTATTGTAACAAGAAGCTCCTGCGCGGAGCAGCCACAGGTTTCTGTGTCTCCTCATCGATACTTCTTGAAAATCCCAACTGGGGTGTTGTTGGGCAGCCGTCCCCTATCAGAGCTGTTATTGTAACAAAACGCTCCTCTACGAAGCAGTTGAAGGTTTTTGTGTCTCTTTTTCAACACTTCTTGAGGCTCCCACTTGGGGCAGAGTTGCGCAGCTATCCCCTATTAGAGCTGTTATTGTCAGAAGAGGTTCCTGCGCGGTGCAGTCGCAGGTTTTTTGTCTCCTCGCCAATACTTCTTGAGACTCTCAACTGGGATGGAGTTGGGCAGCTGTCCCCTATTAGAGCTGTTATTGTCATAAGAAGCTTCTGCCACGTAGCAGTTTTAATTATTGTGTCTCTTTTTCAATATTTCAAGTGTCTCTGAATCTGGGTGGTGTTGGGCAGCTATCCCCTATTAGAGCTGTTATTGTCATAAGAAGCTTCTGCCACGTAGCAGTTTTAGATTATTGTGTCTCTTTTTCAATATTTCAAGTGTCTCTAAATCTGGGTGGTGTTGGGCAGCTATCCCCTATTAGAGATGTTATTGTAACAAAAATCTTCTGCGCGAAGCAGTCGCAGGTTGTTATATCTTCTCGTCTTTTTCATGAGACCCCAACCGGGCTGGAGTTGTGCAGCTATCCCCTAATAGAGCTGTTATTGCCACAAGATGCACCTGCGTCGAGCAGTCGCTGGTTTTTGTGTCTCCTCGTCAATACTTCTTATAACTCCCAACCGGGATGGAGTTGGGCAGCTATCTCCTATGAGAGCTGTTATTGGTAAAATAAGCTCCTCCACGGAGCAGGCAAAGCTTTTTGTGCCTCCTCCTCAATACTTTTTGAGACTCATAACTGGGGTGGAGTTAGGCAGCTATCCCCTATTAGAGCTGTTATTGTCACAAGAAGCTCCTGCCGCGTAGAAGTTTTAGGTTTTTCTGTCTCCTTGTCAAAACTTTATGAGTCTCCAGATCAAACTGGATTTGGGCAGCTATCTCCTGCTAAGAGCTGTTAATGTCACAAGAAGCTCCTGCGCGGAGCAAACACAGGTTTTTTATGTCTTCTCGTCGATAATCCTTGAGACTCCCAATTGGGGTGGTTTTGGGCAGCTATCTCCTGCTAAGAGCTGTTAGTGTCACAAGAAGCTCCTGCGCGGAGCAGCCACAGGTTTCTGTGTCCCTCATCGATACTTCTTGAGCCTCCCAACTGGGATGGTGTTGGGCAACTATCCCCTATCAGAGCTGTTATTGAAACAAGAAGCTCCTGCGCGGAGCAGCCACAGGTTTCTGTGTCTTCTCATCGATACGTCTTGAAAATCCCAACTGGGGTGTTGTTGGGCAGCCATCCCCTATCAGAGCTGTTATTGTAACAAGACGCTCCTGTACGGAGCAGTTGAATGTTTTTGTGTCTCCTCTCCAACATTCTTGAGGCTCCCACTTGGCAGAGTTGCGCAGCTATCCCCTATTAGAGCTCTTATTGTAACAAAAAGCTCCTGCGCCGAGCAGACACAGTTTGTTATATTTCCTCGTCAATACTTAATGCTTCTCCAAACGGGCTGGAGTTGGGCAGCTATCCCCTATTAGAGATGTTTTTGTCAGAAGAGGTTCCTGCGCGGTGCAGTCGCAGGTTTTTTGTCTCCTCACCAATACTTCTTGAGACTCTCAACTGGGGTGGAGTTGGGCAGCTGTCCCCTATTAGAGCTGTTATTGTCATAAGAAGCTTCTGCCACGTAGCAGTTTTAGATTATTGTGTCTCTTTGTCAATTATTCAAGTGTCTCTAAATCTGGGTGGTGTTGGGCAGCTATCCCCTATCAGAACTGTTATTGTAAGAAGAAGATCCTGCACGCAGCAGTTGCAGGTTCTCGTGTCTCCTCTTCAACACTTCTTGAGGCTCCCACTTTGGGCGGAGTTGCGCAGCTATCCCCTATTAGAGCTGTTATTGCCACAAGAAGAACCTGCGTCGAGCAGTCGCTGGTTTTTGTGTCTCCTCGTCAATACTTCTTATAACTTCCAACCGGGATGGAGTTGGGCAGCTATCTCCTATGAGAGCTGTTATTGGAAAAATAAGCTCCTCCACGGAGCAGTCAAAGCTTTTTGTGCCTCCTCTTCAATAATTTTTGAGACTCTCAACTGGGGTGGAGTTAGGCAGCTATCCCCTATTAGAGCTGTTATTGTCACATGAAGCTCCTGCCGCGTAGAAGTTTTAGGTTTTTCTGTCTCCTTGTCAATACTTTATGAGTCTCCAGATCAAACTGGATTTGGGCAGCTATCTCCTGCTAAGAGCTGTTAATGTCAGAAGAAGCTCCTGCGCGGAGCAAACACAGGTTTTTTATGTCTCCTCGTCGATAATCCTTGAGACTCCCAATTGGGGTGGTGTTGGGCAGCTATCTCCTGCTAAGAGCTGTTAGTGTCACAAGAAGCTCCTGCGCGGAGCAGCCACAGGTTTCTGTGTCCCTCATCGATACTTCTTGAGCCTCCCAACTGGGATGGTGTTGGGCAACTATTCCCTATCAGAGCTGTTATTGTAACAAGAAGCTCCTGCGCGGAGCAGCCACAGGTTTCTGTGTCTCCTCATCGATACTTCTTGAAAATCCCAACTGGGGTGTTGTTGGGCAGCCATCCCCTATCAGAGCTGTTATTGTAACAAGACGCTCCTGTACGGGGCAGATGAAGGTTTTTGTGTCTCCTCTTCAACACTTCTTCAGGCTCCCACTTGGCAGAGTTGCGCAGCTATCCCCTATTAGAGCTCTTATTGTAACAAAAAGCTCCTGCGCGGAGCAGACACAGTTTGTTATATTTCCTCGTCAATACTTAATGCTTCTCCAAACGGGGTGGAATTGGGCAGCTATCCCCTATTAGAGCTGTTATTGTCAGAGGAGGTTCCTGCGCGGTGCAGTCGCAGGTTTTTTGTCTCCTCGCCAATACTTCTTGAGACTCTCAACTGGGGTGGAGTTGGGCAGCTGTCCCCTATTAGAGCTGTTATTGTCATAAGAAGCTTCTGCCAAGTAGCAGTTTTAGATTATTGTGTCTCTTTGTCAATACTTCAAGTGTCTCTAAATCTGGGTGGTGTTGGGCAGCTATCCCCTATCAGAACTGTTATTGTAAGAAGAAGATCCTGCACGCAGCAGTTGCAGGTTTTCGTGTCTCCTCTTCAACACTTCTTGAGGCTCGCACTTTGGGCGGAGTTGCGCAGCTATCCCCTATTAGAGCTGTTATTGTAACAAAAAGCTCCTGCGCGGGGCAGTCACAGTTTGTTATATTTCCTCGTCAATAATTAATGCATCTCCAAACGGGGTGGAGTTGGGCAGCTATCCCCTATTAGAGCTGTTTTTGTCAAAAAAGCACCTGCGTAGAGCAGTCGCAGGTTTTTTTGTCTCCTCGCCAATACTTCTTGAGACTCTCAACTGGGGTGGAGTTGGGCAGCTATCCCCTATTAGAGCTGTTATCGTCATAAGAAGCTTCTGCCACGTAGCAGATTTAGGTTTTTGTGTCTCCTTGTCAAAAGCTCATGAGTCTCTAAATCGGGGTGGTGTTGGGCAGCTATCCCTTATCAGAACTGTTATTGTAAGAAGAAGATCCTGCACGGAGCAGTTTCAGGTTTTTGTGTCTTCTCTTCAACACTTCTGGAGGCTCCCATTTTAGGCGGAGTTGCGCAGCTATCCCCCATTAGAGCTGTTATTTTAACAAAAAGCTCCTGCGCAGAGCAGTCATAGTTTGTTATATTTCCTCGTCAATACCTAATGGTTCTCCAACCGTGGTGAAGTTGTGCAGATATCCCCTATTAGAGCTGTTATTGCCACAAGAAGCACCTGCGTGGAGCAGTCGCAGGTTTTCGTGTCTCCTCGTCAATACTTCTTGAGACCCTCAACTGGGATGGAGTTGTGCAGCTATACCCTATTAGAGATGTTATTGTCACAGGAAGCTCCTGCCGCGTAGCAGTTTCGGGTTTTTGCGTCTCCTCGTCAATACTTCTTAAGACTCCCAACCGGGATGGAGTTGGGCAGCTATCCCCTATGAGAGCTGTTATTGGAACAAGAAGCTCCTTAACGGAGCAGTCGCAGCTTTTTGTGTCTTTTTTTCAATACTCCTTGAGACCCCCAACTGGGTAGGAGTTAGTCAGCTATCCCCTATTAGAGCTGTTATTGTCATAAGAAGCTTCTGCCACGTAGCAGATTTAGGTTTTTGTGTCTCCTTGTCAATAGCTCATGAGTCTCCAAATCGGGGTGGTGTTGGGCAGCTATCCCTTATCAGAACTGTTATTGTAAGAAGAAGATCCTGCACGGAGCAGTTGCAGGTGTTTGTGTCTTCTCTTCAACACTTCTGGAGGCTCCCATTTTAGGTGGAGTTGCGCAGCTATCCCCTATTAGAGCTGTTATTGTAACAAAAAGCTCCTGCGCAGAGCAGTCACAGTTTATTATATATTTCCTCGTCAATACCTAATGCTTCTCCAACCGCGGTGAAGTTGTGCAGATATCACCAATGAAAGCTGTTATTGCCACAAGAAGCACCTGCGTGGAGCAGTCGCAGGTTTTTGTGTCTCCTCGTCAATATTTCTTAAGACTCCCAACCGGGACGGAGTTGGGCAGCTATCACCTATGAGAGCTGTTATTGGAACAAGAAGCTCCTCCACGGAGCATTCGAAGCTTTTCGTGCCTTTTTTCAATACTCCTTGAGACCCCCAACTGGGTAGGAGTTAAGCAGCTATCCCCTATTACAGCTGTTATTGTCACAAGAATTTTCTGCCGCGTAGCAGTTTTAGGTTTTTCTATCTCCTTGTAAATACTTTATGACTCTCCAGATCGGGCTGGATTTGGGCAGCTATCTCGTGCTTAGAGCTGTTAATGTCACAAGAAGCTCCTGCGCGGAGCAGTCACAGGTTTCTGTGTCTCCTCATCGATACTGCTTGAGATTCCCAACTGGGATGGTGTTGGGCAGCTATCCCCTATCACAGCTTTAATTGTAACAAGAAGCTCCTGCGCGGAGCAGCCACAGGTTTCTGTGTCTCGTCATCGATGCTTCTTGAGAAACCCAACTGGGATGGTGTTGGGCAGCTAACCCCTTTCAGAGCTGTTATTGTAACAAAAAGCTCCTGCGCAGAGCAGTCACAGTTTATTATATATTTCCTCGTCAATACCTAATGCTTCTCCAACCGCGGTGAATTTGTGCAGATATCCCCAATTAAAGCTGTTATTGCCACAAGAAGCACCTGCGTGGAGCAGTCGCAGGTTTTTGTGTCTCCTCGTCAATACTTCTTAAGACTCCCAACCAGGACGGAGTTGGGCAGCTATCACCTATGAGAGCTGTTATTGGAACAAGAAGCTCCTCCACGGAGCAGTCGCAGATTTTCGTGCCTTTTTTCAATACTCCTTGAGACCCCCAACTGGGTAGGAGTTAGGCAGCTATCCCCTATTACAGCTGTTATTGTCACAAGAATTTTCTGCCGCGTAGCAGTTTTAGGTTTTTCTGTCTCCTTGTAAATACTTTATGATCGGGCTGGATTTGGGCAGCTATCTCGTGCTTAGAGCTGTTAATGTCACAAGAAGCTCCTGCTTGGAGCAGTCACGGGTTTCTGTGTCTCCTCATCGATACTGCTTGAGATTCCCAACTGGGATGGTGTTGGGCAGCTATCCCCTATCACAGCTTTAATTGTAACAAGAAGCTCCTGCGCGGAGCAGCCACAGGTTTCTGTGTCTCGTCATCGATACTTCTTGAGAATCCCAACTGGTGTGGTGTTGGGCAGCTAACCCCTTTCAGAGCTGTTATTGCAACAAGACGCTCCTGCACGGACCAGTTGAAGGTTTTTGTGTCTTCTCTTCAACACTTCTTGAGGCTCCCGCTTGGGGCGGAGTTGGGCAACTATCTCCTATTAGAGCTGTTATTGTAACAAAAAGCGCCTACGCGGAGCAGTCACAGTTTTTTATGTTTTCTCGTCAATACTTAATGCTTCTCCTACCGGGGTGGAGTTGGGCAGCTATCCCTTATTAGAGCTGTTATTGTCAGAAGAAGTTCCTGCAGGGTGCAGTCGCAGGTTGTTATATCATTTTGTCTTTACTTCATTAGACCCCAACCGGGCTGGAGTTGTGCAGCTATCCCCTATTAGAGCTGTTATTGTAACAAAAAGCTCCTGCACGGAGAAGTCACAATTTGTTCTATCTCCTCGTCAATACTTAATGCTTCTCCAACCGGGGTGGAGTTGGGCAGCTATCCCCTATTAGAGTTGTTATTTTCAGAAGAGGTTCCTGCGCGATGCAATCGCATGTTGTTATATCTTTTTGTCTTTACTTCATGAGACCCCAACCGGGGTGGAGTTGTGCAGCTATCCCCTAATAGAGCTGTTTTTGCCACAAGAAGCACCTGCGTGGAGCACTCGCAGGTTTTTTGTCTCCGCGTCAATACTTCTTGAGACTCTCAACTGGGGTGGAGTTGGGCAGCTATCCCCTATTAGAGCTGTTATTGTCACAAGAAGCTCCTGCCACGTAGCAGTTTAAAGTTTTTGTGTCTCCTTGTCAATACTTCATGAGTCTCCCAACTGGGGTGGTGTTGGGCAGCTGTCTCCTGCTAAGAGCTGTTAATGTCACAAGAAGCTCCTACGCGGAGCAGTCACAGGTTTCTGTGTCTCCTCATCGATACTGCTTGAGACTCCCAACTGGGATGGTGTTGGGCAGCTATCCCCTATCAGAGCTTTTATTGTAAAAAGAAGCTCTTGCGCAGAGCAGCCACAGGTTTCTGTGTCTCGTCATCGATACTTCTCGAGAATCGCAACTGGGGTGGTGTTGGGCAGCTATACCCTTTCAGAGCTGTTAATGTAACAAGACGCTCCTGCACGGAGCAGGCACAGTTTGTTATAATTCCTCGTCAATACTTAATGCTTCTCCAACCGGGGTGGAGTTGGGCAGCTATCCCCTATTTGAGCTGTTATTGTCAGAAGAGGTTCCTGCGGGGTGCAGTCGCAGGTTTTTATATCTTTTTGTGTTTACTTCATTAGACCCCAACCGGGGTAGAGTTGTGCAGCTGTCCCCTATTAGAGCTGTTATTGTAACAAAAAGCTCCTGCACGGAGAAGTCACAATTTGTTATATCTCCTCGTCAAAACTTAATGCTTCTCCCACCGGGGTGGAGTTGGGCAGCTATCCCCTACTAGAGCTGTTATTGTCAGAAGAAGCACCTGCGTGGAGCACTCGCAGGTTTTTTTTCTCTCCTCGTCAATACTTCTTGAGACTCTCAACTGGGGTGGAGTTGGGCAGCTATCCCCTATTAGAGCTGTTATTGTCACAAGAAGCTCCTGCCACGTAGCAGTTTTAGGTTTTTGTGTCTCCTTGTCAATACTTCATGAGTCTCCAAATCGGGTTGGTGTTGCGCAGCTATTCAAGATTAGAGCTGTTATTTTAACAAAAAGTTCCTGCGGGGTGCAGTCGCAGGTTGTTATATCTTTTTGTGTTTACTTCATTAGACCCCAACCGGGGTGGAGTTGTGCAGCTATCCCCTATTAGAGCTGTTATTGTAACAAAAAGCTCCTGCGCGGAGAAGTCACAGTTTGTTATGTTTCCTCGTCAGAACTTAATGCTTCTCCCACCGGGGTGAAGTTGGGCAGCTATCCCCTAATAGAGCTGTTATTGTCAGAAGAAGTTCCTGCGCGATGCAGTTGCAGGTTGTTATATCTTCTTGTCTTTACTTCATGAGACCCCAACCGGGGTGGAGTTGTGCAGCTATCCCCTAATAGAGCTGTTTTTGCCACAAGAAGCACCTGCGTGGAGCACTCGCAGGTTTTTTGTCTCCGCGTCAATACTTCTTGAGACTCTCAACTGGGGTGGAGTTGGGCAGCTATCCCCTATTAGAGCTGTTATTGTCACAAGAAGCTCCTGCCACGTAGCAGTTTAAAGTTTTTGTGTCTCCTTGTCAATACTTCATGAGTCTCCCAACTGGGGTGGTGTTGGGCAGCTGTCTCCTGCTAAGAGCTGTTAATGTCACAAGAAGCTCCTACGCGGAGCAGTCACAGGTTTCTGTGTCTCCTCATCGATACTGCTTGAGACTCCCAACTGGGATGGTGTTGGGCAGCTATCCCCTATCAGATCTTTTATTGTAAAAAGAAGCTCCTGCGCAGAGCAGCCACAGGTTTCTGTGTCTCGTCATCGATACTTCTCGAGAATTGCAACTGGGGTGGTGTTGGGCAGCTATACCCTTTCAGAGCTGTTAATGTAACAAGACGCTCCTGCACGGACCAGTTGAAGTTTTTGATGTCTCCTCTTCAACATTTCTTGAGGCTCCCATTTGGGGCGGAGTTGGGCAGCTATCCCCTATTAGAGCTGTTATTGTTACAAAAAGCCCCTGCGCGGAGCAGGCACAGTTTGTTATAATTCCTCGTCAATACTTAATGCTTCTCCAACCGGGGTGGAGTTGGGCAGCTATCCCCTATTTGAGCTGTTATTGTCAGAAGAGGTTCCTGCGGGGTGCAGTCGCAGGTTTTTATATCTTTTTGTGTTTACTTCATTAGACCCCAACCGGGGTGGAGTTGTGCAGCTGTCCCCTATTAGAGCTGTTATTGTAACAAAAAGCTCCTGCACGGAGAAGTCACAATTTGTTATATCTCCTCGTCAAAACTTAATGCTTCTCCCACCGGGGTGGAGTTGGGCAGCTATCCCCTATTAGAGCTGTTATTGTCAGAAGAGGTTCCTGCGCGATGCAGTCGCATGTTGTTATATCTTTTTGCCTTTACTTCATGAGACCCCAACCGGGGTGGAGTTGTGCAGCTATCCCCTAATAGAGCTGTTTTTGCCACAAGAAGCACCTGCGTGGAGCACTCGCAGATTTTTTTTTTCTCTCCTCGTCAATACTTCTTGAGCCTTTCAACTGGGGTGGAGTTGGGCAGCTATCCCCTATTAGAGCTGTTATTGTCACAAGAAGCTCCTGCCACGTAGCAGTTTTAGGTTTTTGTGTCTCCTTGTCAATACTTCATGAGTCTCCAAATCGGGTTGGTGTTGCGCAGCTATTCAAGATTAGAGCTGTTATTTTAACAAAAAGTTCCTGCGGGGTGCAGTCGCAGGTTGTTATATCTTTTTGTGTTTACTTCATTAGACCCCAACCGGGGTGGAGTTGTGCAGCTATCCCCTATTAGAGCTGTTATTGTAACAAAAAGCTCCTGCGCGGAGAAGTCACAGTTTGTTATGTTTCCTCGTCAAAACTTAATGCTTCTCCCACCGGGGTGAAGTTGGGCAGCTATCCCCTATTAGAGCTGTTATTGTCAGAAGAAGTTCCTGCGTGATGCAGTTGCAGGTTGTTATATCTTCTTGTCTTTACTTCATGAGACCCCAATCGGGGTGGAGTTGTGCAGCTATCCCCTAATAGAGCTGTTTTTGCCACAAGAAGCACCTGCGTGAAGCACTCGCAGGTTTTTTTGTCTCCTCGTCAAAACTTCTTGAGGCTCCCATTTGGGGCGGAGTTGGGCAGCTATCCCCTATTAGAGCTGTTATTGTTACAAAAAGCCCCTGCGCGGAGCAGGCACAGTTTGTTATAATTCCTCGTCAATACTTAATGCTTCTCCAACCGGGGTGGAGTTGGGCAGCTATCCCCTATTTGAGCTGTCATTGTCAGAAGAGGTTCCTGCGGGGTGCAGTCGCAGGTTTTTATATCTTTTTGTGTTTACTTCATTAGACCCCAACCGGGGTAGAGTTGTGCAGCTGTCCCCTATTAGAGCTGTTATTGTAACAAAAAGCTCCTGCACGGAGAAGTCACAATTTGTTATATCTCCTCGTCAAAACTTAATGCTTCTCCCACCGGGGTGGAGTTGGGCAGCTATCCCCTATTAGAGCTGTTATTGTCAGAAGAGGTTCCTGCGCGATGCAGTCGCATGTTGTTATATCTTTTTGCCTTTACTTCATGAGACCCCAACCGGGGTGGAGTTGTGCAGCTATCCCCTAATAGAGCTGTTTTTGCCACAAGAAGCACCTGCGTGGAGCACTCGCAGATTTTTTTTTTCTCTCCTCGTCAATACTTCTTGAGCCTTTCAACTGGGGTGGAGTTGGGCAGCTATCCCCTATTAGAGCTGTTATTGTCACAAGAAGCTCCTGCCACGTAGCAGTTTTAGGTTTTTGTGTCTCCTTGTCAATACTTCATGAGTCTCCAAATCGGGTTGGTGTTGCGCAGCTATTCAAGATTAGAGCTGTTATTTTAACAAAAAGTTCCTGCGGGGTGCAGTCGCAGGTTGTTATATCTTTTTGTGTTTACTTCATTAGACCCCAACCGGGGTGGAGTTGTGCAGCTATCCCCTATTAGAGCTGTTATTGTAACAAAAAGCTCCTGCGCGGAGAAGTCACAGTTTGTTATGTTTCCTCGTCAAAACTTAATGCTTCTCCCACCGGGGTGAAGTTGGGCAGCTATCCCCTATTAGAGCTGTTATTGTCAGAAGAAGTTCCTGCGCGATGCAGTTGCAGGTTGTTATATCTTCTTGTCTTTACTTCATGAGACCCCAATCGGGGTGGAGTTGTGCAGCTATCCCCTAATAGAGCTGTTTTTGCCACAAGAAGCACCTGCGTGAAGCACTCGCAGGTTTTTTTGTCTCCTCGTCAAAACTTCTTGAGGCTCCCATTTGGGGCGGAGTTGGGCAGCTATCCCCTATTAGAGCTGTTATTGTTACAAAAAGCCCCTGCGCGGAGCAGGCACAGTTTGTTATAATTCCTCGTCAATACTTAATGCTTCTCCAACCGGAGTGGAGTTGGGCAGCTATCCCCTATTTGAGCTGTTATTGTCAGAAGAGGTTCCTGTGGGGTGCAGTCGCAGGTTTTTATATCTTTTTGTGTTTACTTCATTAGACCCCAACCGGGGTAGAGTTGTGCAGCTGTCCCCTATTAGAGCTGTTATTGTAACAAAAAGCTCCTGCACGGAGAAGTCACAATTTGTTATATCTCCTCGTCAAAACTTAATGCTTCTCCCACCGGGGTGGAGTTGGGCAGCTATCCCCTATTAGAGCTGTTATTGTCAGAAGAGGTTCCTGCGCGATGCAGTCGCATGTTGTTATATCTTTTTGCCTTTACTTCATGAGACCCCAACCGGGGTGGAGTTGTGCAGCTATCCCCTAATAGAGCTGTTTTTGCCACAAGAAGCACCTGCGTGGAGCACTCGCAGATTTTTTTTTCTCTCCTCGTCAATACTTCTTGAGCCTTTCAACTGGGGTGGAGTTGGGCAGCTATCCCCTTTTAGAGCTGTTATTGTCACAAGAAGCTCCTGCCACGTAGCAGTTTTAGGTTTTTGTGTCTCCTTGTCAATACTTCATGAGTCTCCAAATCGGGTTGGTGTTGCGCAGCTATTCAAGATTAGAGCTGTTATTTTAACAAAAAGTTCCTGCGGGGTGCAGTCGCAGGTTGTTATATCTTTTTGTGTTTACTTCATTAGACCCCAACCGGGGTGGAGTTGTGCAGCTATCCCCTATTAGAGCTGTTATTGTAACAAAAAGCTCCTGCGCGGAGAAGTCACAGTTTGTTATATCTCCTCGTCAAAACTTAATGCTTCTCCCACCGGGGTGGAGTTGGGCAGCTATCCCCTATTAGAGCTGTTATTGTCAGAAGAGGTTCCTGCGCGATGCAGTCGCATGTTGTTATATCTTTTTGCCTTTACTTCATGAGACCCCAACCGGGGTGGAGTTGTGCAGCTATCCCCTAATAGAGCTGTTTTTGCCACAAGAAGCACCTGCGTGGAGCACTCGCAGATTTTTTTTTCTCTCCTCGTCAATACTTCTTGAGCCTTTCAACTGGGGTGGAGTTGGGCAGCTATCCCCTATTAGAGCTGTTATTGTCACAAGAAGCACCTGCCACGTAGCAGTTTTAGGTTTTTGTGTCTCCTTGTCAATACTTCATGAGTCTCCAAATCGGGTTGGTGTTGCGCAGCTATTCAAGATTAGAGCTGTTATTTTAACAAAAAGTTCCTGCGGGGTGCAGTCGCAGGTTGTTATATCTTTTTGTGTTTACTTCATTAGACCCCAACCGGGGTGGAGTTGTGCAGCTATCCCCTATTAGAGCTGTTATTGTAACAAAAAGCTCCTGCGCGGAGAAGTCACAGTTTGTTATGTTTCCTCGTCAAAACTTAATGCTTCTCCCACCGGGGTGAAGTTGGGCAGCTATCCCCTATTAGAGCTGTTATTGTCAGAAGAAGTTCCTGCGCGATGCAGTTGCAGGTTGTTATATCTTCTTGTCTTTACTTCATGAGACCCCAATCGGGGTGGAGTTGTGCAGCTATCCCCTAATAGAGCTGTTTTTGCCACAAGAAGCACCTGCGTGAAGCACTCGCAGGTTTTTTTGTCTCCTCGTCAAAACTTCTTGAGGCTCCCATTTGGGGCGGAGTTGGGCAGCTATCCCCTATTAGAGCTGTTATTGTTACAAAAAGCCCCTGCGCGGAGCAGGCACAGTTTGTTATAATTCCTCGTCAATACTTAATGCTTCTCCAACCGGGGTGGAGTTGGGCAGCTATCCCCTATTTGAGCTGTTATTGTCAGAAGAGGTTCCTGTGGGGTGCAGTCGCAGGTTTTTATATCTTTTTGTGTTTACTTCATTAGACCCCAACCGGGGTAGAGTTGTGCAGCTGTCCCCTATTAGAGCTGTTATTGTAACAAAAAGCTCCTGCACGGAGAAGTCACAATTTGTTATATCTCCTCGTCAAAACTTAATGCTTCTCCCACCGGGGTGGAGTTGGGCAGCTATCCCCTATTAGAGCTGTTATTGTCAGAAGAGGTTCCTGCGCGATGCAGTCGCATGTTGTTATATCTTTTTGCCTTTACTTCATGAGACCCCAACCGGGGTGGAGTTGTGCAGCTATCCCCTAATAGAGCTGTTTTTGCCACAAGAAGCACCTGCGTGGAGCACTCGCAGATTTTTTTTTTCTCTCCTCGTCAATACTTCTTGAGCCTTTCAACTGGGGTGGAGTTGGGCAGCTATCCCCTTTTAGAGCTGTTATTGTCACAAGAAGCTCCTGCCACGTAGCAGTTTTAGGTTTTTGTGTCTCCTTGTCAATACTTCATGAGTCTCCAAATCGGGTTGGTGTTGCGCAGCTATTCAAGATTAGAGCTGTTATTTTAACAAAAAGTTCCTGCGGGGTGCAGTCGCAGGTTGTTATATCTTTTTGTGTTTACTTTATTAGACCCCAACCGGGGTGGAGTTGTGCAGCTATCCCCTATTAGAGCTGTTATTGTAACAAAAAGCTCCTGCGCGGAGAAGTCACAGTTTGTTATGTTTCCTCGTCAAAACTTAATGCTTCTCCCACCGGGGTGAAGTTGGGCAGCTATCCCCTATTAGAGCTGTTATTGTCAGAAGAAGTTCCTGCGCGATGCAGTTGCAGGTTGTTATATCTTCTTGTCTTTACTTCATGAGACCCCAATCGGGGTGGAGTTGTGCAGCTATCCCCTAATAGAGCTGTTTTTGCCACAAGAAGCACCTGCGTGAAGCACTCGCAGGTTTTTTTGTCTCCTCGTCAAAACTTCTTGAGACTCTCAACTGGGGTGGAGTTGGGCAGCTATCCCCTATTAGAGCTGTTATTGGAACAAGAAGCTCCTGCACGGAGTAGTCGCAGTTTTTTTGTTCTCCTCGTCAAAACTACTTAAGGCTCCCAACCGGGATGGAGCTCCGCAAATATCCCCTTTTAGAGCTGTTATTGGAACAAGAAGCTCCTGCACGGAGTAGTCGCAGGTTTTTTGTGCCTCCTCTTCAATACTTCTTGAGAATCTCAGATGGGGTGGTGTTGGGCTGCTATACCCTTTCAGAGCTGTTATTGTAACAAGACGCTCCTGCACGGACCACTTAGAGCTGTTAATGTCACAAGAAGCTCCTGCGCGGAGCAGTCACAGGTATCTGTGTCTCCTCATCGATACTGCTTGAGATTCCCAACTGGGATGGTGTTGAGCAGCTATCCCCTATCACAGCTTTAATTGTAACAAGAAGCTCCTGCGCGGAGCAGCCACAGATTTCTGTGTCTCGTCATCGATACTTCTTGAGAATCCCAACTGGGGTGGTGTTGGGCAGCTAACCCCTTTCAGAGCTGTTATTGTAACAAGACGCTCCTGCACGGACCAGTTGAAGGTTTTTGTGTCTTCTCTTCAACACTTCTTGAGGCTCCCACATGGGGCGGAGTTGGGCAGCTATCTCCTATTAGAGCTGTTATTGTAACAAAAAGCGCCTACGCGGAGCAGTCACAGTTTTTTATGTTTTCTCGTCAATACTTAATGCTTCTCCTACCGGGGTGGAGTTGGGCAGCTATCCCTTATTAGAGCTGTTATTGTCAGAAGAAGTTCCTGCAGGGTGCAGTCGCAGGTTGTTATATCATTTTGTCTTTACTTCATTAGACCCCAACCGGGGTGGAGTTGTGCAGCTATCCCCTATTAGAGCTGTTATTGTAACAAAAAGCTCCTTCACGGAGAAGTCACAATTTGTTATATCTCCTCGTCAATACTTAATGCTTCTCCAACCGGGGTGGAGTTGGGCAGCTATCCCCTATTAGAGTTGTTATTTTCAGAAGAGGTTCCTGCGCGATGCAATCGCATGTTGTTATATCTTTTTGTCTTTACTTCATGAGACCCCAACCGGGGTGGAGTTGTGCAGCTATCCCCTAATAGAGCTGATTTTGCCACAAGAAGCACCTGCGTGGAGCACTCGCAGGTTTTTTGTCTCCGCGTCAATACTTCTTGAGACTCTCAACTGGGGTGGAGTAGGGCAGCTATCCTCTATTAGAGCTGTTATTGTCACAAGAAGCTCCTGCCACGTAGCAGTTTAAAGTTTTTGTGTCTCCTTGTCAATACTTCATGAGTCTCCCAACTGGGGTGGTGTTGGGCAGCTGTCTCCTGCTAAGAGCTGTTAATGTCACAAGAAGCTCCTACGCGGAGCAGTCACAGGTTTCTGTGTCTCCTCATCGATACTGCTTGAGACCCCCAACTGGGATGGTGTTGGGCAGCTCTCACCTATCAGAGCTTTTATTGTAACAAGAAGCTCCTGCGCAGAGCAGCCACAGGTTTCTGTGTCTCGTCATCGATACTTCTCGAGAATCGCAACTGGGGTGGTGTTGGGCAGCTGTCTCCTGCTAAGAGCTGTTAATGTCACAAGAAGCTCCTACGCGGAGCAGTCACAGGTTTCTGTGTCTCCTCATCGATACTTCTTGAGACTCTCAACTGGGGTGGAGTTGGGCAGCTATCCTCTATTAGAGCTGTTATTGTCACAAGAAGCTCCTGCCACGTAGCAGTTTAAAGTTTTTGTGTCTCCTTGTCAATACTTCATGAGTCTCCCAACTGGGGTGGTGTTGGGCAGCTGTCTCCTGCTAAGAGCTGTTAATGTAACAAGAGGCTCCTGCACGGACCAGTTGACGTTTTTGATGTCTCCTCTTCAACACTTCTTGAGGCTCCCATTTGGGGCAGAGTTGGGCAGCTATCCCCTATTAGAGCTGTTATTGTTACAAAAAGCTCCTGCGCGGAGCAGGCACAGTTTGTTATAATTCCTCGTCAATACTTAATGCTTCTCCAACCGGGGTGGAGTTGGGCAGCTATCCCCTATTTGAGCTGTTATTGTCAGAAGAGGTTCCTGCGGGGTACAGTCGCAGGTTTTTATATCTTTTTGTGTTTACTTCATTAGACCCCAACCGGGGTAGAGTTGTGCAGCTATCCCCTATTAGAGCTGTTATTGTAACAAAAAGCTCCTGCACGGAGAAGTCACAATTTGTTATATCTCCTCCTCAAAACCTAATGCTTCTCCCACCGGGGTGGAGTTGGGCAGCTATCCCCTATTAGAGCTGTTATTGTCAGAAGAGGTTCCTGCGCGATGCAGTCGCATGTTGTTATATCTTTTTGTCTTTACTTCATGAGACCCCAACCGGGGTGGAGTTGTGCAGCTATCCCCTAATAGAGCTGTTTTTGCCACAAGAAGCACCTGCGTGGAGCACTCGCAGGTTTTTTTTTCTCTCCTCGTCAATACTTCTTGAGACTCTCAACTGGGGTGGAGTTGGGCAGCTATCCCCTATTAGAGCTGTTATTGTCACAAGAAGCTCCTGCCACGTAGCAGTTTTAGGTTTTTGTGTCTCCTTGTCAATACTTCATGAGTCTCCAAATCGGGTTGGTGTTGCGCAGCTATTCAAGATTAGAGCTGTTATTTTAACAAAAAGTTCCTGCGGGGTGCAGTCGCAGGTTGTTATATCTTTTTGTGTTTACTTCATTAGACCCCAACCGGGGTGGAGTTGTGCAGCTATCCCCTATTAGAGCTGTTATTGTAACAAAAAGCTCCTGCGCGGAGAAGTCACAGTTTGTTATGTTTCCTCGTCAAAACTTAATGCTTCTCCCACCGGGGTGAAGTTGGGCAGCTATCCCCTAATAGAGCTGTTTTTGCCACAAGAAGCACCTGCGTGAAGCACTCGCAGGTTTTTTTGTCTCCTCGTCAAAACTTCTTGAGACTCTCAACTGGGGTGGAGTTGGGCAGCTATCCCCTATTAGAGCTGTTATTGGAACAAGAAGCTCCTGCACGGAGTAGTCGCAGGTTTTTTGTGCCTCCTCTTCAATACTTCTTGAGAATCTCAGATGGGGTGGTGTTGGGCTGCTTTACCCTTTCAGAGCTGTTATTGTAACAAAACGCTCCTGCACGGACCAGTTGAAGTTTTTGGTGTCTCCTCTTCAACACTTCATGAGGCTCCCACTTGGGGCGGAGTTGGGCTTCTATCCCCTATTAGAGCTGTTATTGTTACAAAAAGCTCCAGCGCGGAGCAGGCACAGTTTGTTATATTTCCTCGTCAAAACTTAATGCTTCTCCAACCGGGTTGGAGTTGGGCAGCTATCCCCTATTTGAGCTGTTATTGTCAGAAGAGGTTCCTACGGGGTGCAGTCGCAGGTTGTTATTTCTTTTTGTGTTTACTTCATTAGACCCCAACCGGGGTGGAGTTGTGCAGCTATCCCCTATTAGAGCTGTTATTGTAACAAAAAGCTCCTGCGCGGAGCAGTCAAAGTTTGTTTTGTTTCCTCGTCAAAACTTAATGTTTCTCCCAACGGGGTGGAGTTGGTCAGCTATCCCCTATTAGAGCTGTTATTGTCAGAAGAGGTTCCTGCGCGTTGCAGTCGCAGGTTGTTATATCTTTTTGTCTTTACTTCATGAGACCCCAACCGGGGTGGAGTTGTGCAGCTATCCCCTATTAGAGCTGTTTTTGCCACAAGAAGCGCCTGCTTGGAGCACTCGCAAGTTTTTGTCTCCTCGTCAATACTTCTTGAGACTCTCAACTGGGGTGGAGTTGGGCAGCTATCCCATATTAGAGCCGTTATTGTCACAAGAAGCTCCTGCCACTTAGCAGTTTTAAGTTTTTGTGTCTCCTTGTCAATACTTCATGAGTCTCCAAATCGGGGTGGTGTTGCGCAGCTATTCAAGGTTAGAGCTGTTATTTTAACAAAAAGTTCCGGCGTGGAGCAGTCGCAGGTTGTTATATTTCTTCGTCAATACCTAATAATTCCCCAGCCGGGGTAGAGTTGGGCAGCTACCTCCTGTTAGAGCTCTTATTGCCACAAGAAGCACCTGCATGGAGCAGTCGCAGTTTTTTTTGTTCTCCTCGTCAAAACTACTTAAGACTCCCAACCGGGATGGAGCTGCGCAGCTATTCCCTTTTAGAGCAGTTATTGGAACAAGAAACTCCTGCACGGAATAGTCGCAGGTTTTTGCGCCTCCTCTTCAATACTTCTTGAGACTCTCAAATGAGGTGGAGTTGGGCAGCTATCACCTATTAGAGCTGTTATTGTCACAAGAAGCTCCTGCCGCGTAGCAGTTGTAGGATATTGTTTCTCCTTGTCAATAGTTCATGAGTCTTTAAATCGGGGTGGATTTGGGCAACTATCTCCTATTAGGAGCCGATAATGTCATAAGAAGTTCTTGCGCCGAGCAGTCGCAGATTGTTTTATCTCCTTGTCGTTACTTTGTCAGACTCCCAACTGGAATAGAGTTGGGCAGCTATCCCCTATTAGAGCTGTTATTGTCACGATAAACTCCTGGGCTGAGCAGTCGCAGGTTGTTATATCTTGTCGTCTTTACTGCATGAGACCACATCCGGGGTGGAGTTTTGCAACTATCTCATTTTAGAGCTGTTATTGTCACAAGAAGCTCTTGTGCAGAGCCGTCGTAAGTTTTTGTGTCTCCTCGTCATTACTTCTTAAGACATCAACTTGGATGGATTTGGGCAGCTATCACCTCTTAGAGATGTTATTGTCACAAGAAAATCCAGTGCGGAGCAGTCGCAGTTTGTTATATTTTCTCGACTTTACTTCATGAGATCACAACTGGGTTGGAGTTGTGCAACTATCCCCTAATAGAGCTATTATTGTCACAAGTAGCTCCTGCGCGGAGCAATTTTAGGTTTTGTGTCTCCTCGTCAATACTTCTTAAGACTCCCAACCAGGGTGGAGATAGGAACCTATCCCCCATCAGAGTTGTTATTGTAACAAGAAGCTCTTGCACGGAGCCGTTGCAGGTTTTTGTGTCTCCTCTTCAACACTTCTTGAGGCTACCACTGTTATTGTAACAAAAAAATCCCGCGCGGAGCGTTCGCAGGTTGTTATACTTCCTCCTCAATAAATAATGATTCCCCATCCGGGGTGGAGTTGGGCAGCTTATCCTTCTTAGAGCTCTTATTGTCAAAAGAAGTTACTACGCGGAGCAGTCGCAGGTTGTAATATTTTCTCTTCTTTACTTCATGTGATCACAACAGGTGTGGAGTTGCACAGTTATCCCCTGTTAGAGCTATTATCACCACAAGAAGCACCTGGGTGGAGCAGTCGAACGTTTCTTGTCTCCTCGTCAATACTTCTTTAGACTCTCAACTGGGATGCAATTGGCACAAGAAGCTCCTGTCGCGTAGCAGTTTCAGGTTTTTGTGTCACCTCGTCAATACTTATAAAGACTCCCAAACAGGGTGGAGTTGTGCAGCTATCCCCTATTGGAGCTGTTATTGGGACAAAAAGCTCCTGCATGGAGCAGTCGCAGGTTTTCGTGCCTCCTCTTCAATACTTCTTGAGACACTCAACTGGGGTGGAGTTGGGCAGGTAAACCCTGTTAGAGCTGTTTTTGTCAGAAGAAGCTCCTGCTGCGTAGCAGTTTTAGGTTTTTGTTTCTCCTCGTCAACACTTCTTAGGACTCCCAACCAGGGTGGAAATGGGCAGCTATCTCCTATTAGAGCTGTTATTGTCACAAGAAGCTCCTGCAGGGAGCAGTTGCAGGTTGCTATATTTCCTCGTCAATACTTCATGAGTGCCCAACTGAGATGGAGTTGGGCAGCTATCTCTCATTAAAAGCTGTTAATGTCACATGAAATTCTTGCGCCGAGCAGTCGCAGATTGTTTTCTCTCCTTGTCGTTGATTTGTGAGACTCCCAACCGGAACGGAGTTGGGCAGTTATCCCCTATTAGAGCTGTTATTGTCACGAGAAATTCCTGTGCAGAGCAGATGCAGGTTGTTATATCTTCTCGTCTTTACTTCATGAGACCCCCTTTGACCGGGGTGGAGTTCTTCAGCTATCTCCTATCAGAGCTGTTATTGTCACAAGAAACTCCTGCGCGGCGCAGTCGCAGAATTTTATGTCTCCTCGTCAATACTTCTTGAGAATCTCAACTGAGATGGAGTTGGGCAGCTATCCCCTCTTAGAGCTGTTGTTGTTGTCACATGAAGGTCTTGCGCTGGGCAATTGCATCTTTTTGTGTCTCCTCGTAAATACTTGTTGAGACTCGCAACCGGGGGCGGAGTTCGGCAGCTATCCCCTATTAGAGCTGATATTTTCACAAGAAAATCCTGCACGTTGCAGTCGCAGATTGTTGTCTGTTTTCGTTGGTACTTCTTGACACTACCTACCGGGATGTAGTTGTGCAGATATCTCCTGATAGAGTTGTTACTGTCACAAGAAACTCTTCCAAGGAGCAGCTTCAGATTTTTGTATTTCCTCTTCAAAACTTCTTGAGACTCCTAACCGGGCTGGAGTTGGGCAGCTATCCCAGCAAACACCGGTTTTTATGTCTCCACGTTGATACTTCTTGAGACTCCCAACTGGGGTGGTGTTGGGCAGCTATCTCCTATTAGAGCTGATATTGTAACAAGAAGCTCCTGAGAGGAGCAGTTGCAGGTTGTTATATTTCCTCTTCAGTACTTAATTAGTCCCAAACCAGGGTGGAGTTGAGCACTTATCTCCTATTAAGAGCTGTTATTGTGACGAGAAGCTCCTGCGGAGAGCAGTCGCAGACTGTTGTATCTCCTCGTCGTTAATTTTTGAGACTCCCAATTGGGATGGAGTTGGTCAGCTATCCCCTATTAGAGATGTTACGGTAACAAAAAGCTCCTGCAAGGAGCAGTTGCAAGTTTTCGTATCGCCTTGTCATTACGTATTGAGACTCCCACTTGGGGCGGTGTTCTGCAGCTATCCCCTATTAGAGTTGATATTGTAGGAAGAAGCTCCTGAGAGGAGCTTTTGCAGGTTGTTATATTTTGTCGTCAGTACTTAATTAGTCCCAAACCAGGGTGGAGTTGGGCACCTATCTCCTATTAAGAGCTGTTAATGTGACGAGAAACTCCTGCGCAGAGCCGTCGCAGATTGTTGTATCTCCTCGTCGTTAATTCTTGAGACTCCAAACTGGGATGGAGTTGGACAGCTATCCCCTATTAGAGATGTTACGGTAACAAAAAGCTCCTGCAAGGAGCAGTTGCCAGTTTTTGTGTCTCCTCGTCAATACGTAATGAGACTTGCACTTGGGGCGGTGTTCGGAATCTGTCTCCTATCAGAGCTGTTATTGCCACAAGAAGCTCCTGCGCGGACTAGTTGCATGTTTTTGTGTCTCTTCGTCTGTACTTTTTGAGACTCCCAACCGGGTAGGAGTTGGGCAGCTATCCCCTATTAGAGCTGTTAATGTCACAATAAGCTCTTGCGCGGAGCACTTTTAAGTTTTTGTGTCTCCTCGTCAATACTTCTTGAGACTCCCAACTGGAGTTGAGTTTGACAGCTATCCATTATTAGAGCTGTTAGTGTCACAAGAAGTTCCTGCGCGGTGCATTCGCATGCTGTTATTTTTCCTCGTCAATACCTAATGAATCCCCAAACAGGGTGGAGTTGGGCAGCTATCTCATATTAAGAGCTGTTAATGTCACGAGAAGATCCTGCTCATAGCAGTCGCAGAGTGTTGTATCTCCTTTTCGTTACTTCGTGAGACTCCTCATGGTGATGGCGTTGGGCAGCTATCCTTTATTAGAGCTGTTATGGTCAGAAGAACTTCCTGCTCGCAGCAGTCGCAGGTTGTTATATTTTCTCGTCTTTACTTCATAAGACCTCAATTTGGGTGGAGTTGTGCAGCTATACTACTCTATTAGAGCTTTTATTGTCACAATAAGCTCCTGCCCGGAGCACTTTCAAGTTTTTGTGTCTCCCTTCAATACATCTTAAGAGTCCCAACGGGGGTGGAGTTGGGCAGCTATCCCCAATTAGAGCTCTTATTGTCACAAGAAATTCCCGGGCGGAGCAGTCGCAGTTTGTTATATCTTCTTCACGTCTCTCCTTCATGAGATCCCCAACCGGGGTGGAGTTCTTCAGCTATACCCTATTAGAGTTGTTATTGTCACAAGAAGCTACTGCGCGGAGCAATTGCAGGTTTTTGTGTCTCCTCGTCAATATTTTTTGAGATTACCAACCGGGGAACGATTTGGGCAGCTATCCCCATTTAGAGCTTGCATTGTCAGAAGAAACTCCTGCACAGAGAAGTCTCAGATTATTGTATCTTTTCGTCGACACTTCTTGAGACTCCCAACTGGGATGAAGTTGGGCAGCTATTCCCAATTAGAGCTGGTATTGTCACAAGAATTGACTGGGCGGAGCAGTCAGAAGTTGTTATATCTTTTCGTGTTTACTTCATGAGACCCCCCAACCGAGGTGGCGTTGTTAAGCTATCCCCTATTAGAGCTTTTATTGTCGCAAGAAGCTTCTGCGTGGAGCAATCACGGGTTTTTTCGTGTCTCATCGTCAATACTTCTCGAGACTCTGAACTGCGGTGGTGTGGGGCAGCTATCCCCTATTAGAGTTGTTAACGTCAAAAATAAGTCCTGCGTGGAGTAATTGCAGGTGTTTGTCTCTCCTAGTCACTACTTCATGAGACTCACAACCGGGGGAGGAGTTGGGCAGCTATCCCCTATTAGAGGTGTTATTGTCACAAGAAACTCCTGCACGGAACAGTCGCAGGTTGTTATATCTTCTCGTCTTTACTTCATGAGACCCCCCAACCGAGGTGGCGTTGTTAAGCTATCCCCTATTAGAGCTGTTATTGTCGCAAGAAGCTTCTGCGTGGAGCAATCACAGGTTTTTTTTGTGTCTCCTCGTCAATACTTCTCGAGACTCTGAACTGCGGTGGTGTGGGGCAGCTATCCCCTATTAGAGCTGTTAACGTCAAAAATAAGTCCTGCGTGGAGTAGTTGCAGGTGTTTGTCTCTCCTAGTCACTACTTGAGACTCACAACCGGGGGAGGAGTTGGGTGGCTATCCCCAATTAGAGCTGCAATTGTCATAAGAAACTCCTGCACGGAGAAGTCGCAGATTATTGTTTCTTTTTGTCGGTACTTCTTGAGACTCCCAACCAGGATGTGGTTGGGCAGCTATTCCCAATTAGTGCTGATATTTTCAAAAGAAATGAATGGGCGGAGCAGTCGTAGGTTGTTATATCTTCTCGTCTTTACTTCGTGAGAACCCCCAACCGGGGTGGCGTTGTTCAGCTATGCAATATTAGAGTTGTTTTTGCCGCAAGAAGCTCCTGCGCGGAGCAGTCACAAGTTTTTGTGTCTCCTCGCCAATACATCTTGAGATTCTCAACCGGGGAGGAGTTGCGCGGCTATGCCCAATTAGAGCTGGTATTGTCACAAGAAACTCCTGCACGGAGAAGTCGCAGATTATTGTATCTTTTCGTCGGTACTTCTTTAGACTCTCAACTGCGATGTTGTGGTGCAGCTATCCCCTATTAGAGTTGTTAACGTCTAGAATAAGTCCCTCGCAGAGTAGTTGCAGGTGTTTGTCTCTCCTAGTCACTACTTCATGAGACTCCCAACCGGGGGAGGAGTTGGGCAGCTATCCCCTATTAGAGGTGTTATTGTCACAAGAAACTCCTGCACGGAGCAGTCGCAGATTGTTGTATCTTTTTGTCAATATTTCTCGAGACTCCCAACCGGGATGGAGTTGAGCAGCTATCCCCAATTAGAGCTGATATTGTCACAAGAAATTCTTGCGCTGAGCATTCGCAGGTTGTTATATCTTCTCGTCTTTACTTCATGAGACCCTCCAACCGGGGTGGCGTTGTTCAGCTATCCCCTACTAGAGTTGTTATTGTCGCCAGAAGCTCCTGCGCGGAGCAGTCACAGATTTTTTGTGTCTCCTCTACAATACACCTTGAGACTCTCAACTGCGATGGAGTTGGGCAGCTATCTCCTATGAGAGCAGTTTTTGTCAAAAGAAGGTTCTGCGCGGAGTAGATGCAGGTTTTTGTGTCTCCTGGTCACTACTTCATGAGACTCTCAAACGGGAGAGGAGTTAAGCAGCTGCCCTCTATTCGAGTTGTTATTGTCACAAGAAGCTCCTGCAAGAAGCAGTTGCAGGTTTTTGTGTCTCCTCGTCGATACTCATTGAGACTCTCAACTGCGATGGTGTGGGGCAGCTATCCCCTATTAGAGGTGTTATTGTCTCAAGAAACTCCTGCACGGAGCAGTTGCAGATTGTTGTATCTTTTCATCAAAATTTCTCGAGACTCCCAACCGGATGGAGTTGAGCAGCTATCCCCCATTAGAGCTGTTATTGTCACAAAAATTTCTTGCGTTTAGCAGTCGCAGGATGTTACATCTTCATGAGACCCCCCAACCGAGGTTGCGTTGTTCAGCTATCCCCTATTAGAGCTGTTATTGTCGCAAGAAGCTTCTGCGCGGAGCAGTCACAGGTTTTTATGTCTCCTCGTCAATACCTCTTGAGACTCTCAACTGCGATGGAGTTGGGCAGCTATACCCTATTAGACCTGTTATTGTCAAAAGAATGTCCTGCGCGGAGTGGTTGCAGGTTTTTGTGTCTCATTATCACTACTTGATGACACTCCCGACTGGGGGAGGAGTTGGGCAGCTACCTCCTATTAGAGGTGTTATTGTCACAAGAAGCTCCTGCAAGGAGCAATTGCAGTTTTTAGTGTCTCCTCGTCGATACTTATTGAGACTCTCAACTGCAATGGAGTGGGGCAGCTATCCCCTATTAGAGCTCTTAACGTTCAAAGAAAGTCCTGCGAGGAGCAGTTGCTGGTTTTTGCTCTCATTGTCACTACTTGATGACTTTCCCAACCGGGGGAGAAGTTGGGCAGCTATCCCCTATTAGAGGTGTTATTGTCACAAGAAACTCCTGCACGGAGCAGTTGCCGATTGTTGTATCTTTTCGTCGATATTTCTTGAGACTCCCAATTGGATGGAGTTGAGCAGCTATCCCCCATTAGAGCTGTTATTGTCACAAGAATCTCCTGCGCGGAGCAGTCACAGGTTTTCATGCCTCCACGTCAATACTTCTTGAGACTCTCAACTTCCATGGAGTTGAGCAGCTATCCACCATTAGAGGTGTTATTGTCACAAGAAGCTCCTGCAAGGAGAAGTTGCAGGTTTTTGTGTCTCCTCGTCGATATTTATTGAGACTCTCAACTGCAATGAAATTGGCAGCTATCCCCTATTAGAGGTGTTATTGTCTCAAGAAACTCCTGCACGGAGCAGTTGCAGATTGTTGTATCTTTTCATCAATATTTCTCGAGACTCCCAACCGGATGGAGTTGAGCAGCTATCCCCCATTAGAGCTGTTATTGTCACAAAAATTTCTTGCGCTGAGCAGTCGCAGGTTGTTACATCTTCATGAGACCCCCCAACCGAGGTTGCGTTGTTCAGCTATCCCCTATTAGAGCTGTGATTGTCGCAAGAAGCTTCTGCGCGGAGCAGTCACAGGTTTTTGTGTCTCCTCGTCAATACCTTTTGAGACTCTCAACTGCGATGGAGTTGGGCAGCTATACCCTATTAGACCTGTTATTGTCAAAAGAATGTCCTGCGCGGAGTGGTTGCAGGTTTTTGTGTCTCATTATCACTACTTGATGACACTCCCGACTGGGGGAGGAGTTGGGCAGCTACCTCCTATTAGAGGTGTTATTGTCACAAGAAGCTCCTGCAAGGAGCAATTGCAGTTTTTAGTGTCTCCTCGTCGATACTTATTGAGACTCTCAACTGCAATGGAGTGGGGCAGCTATCCCCTATTAGAGCTCTTAACGTTCAAAGAAAGTCCTGCGAGGAGCAGTTGCTGGTTTTTGCTCTCATTGTCACTACTTGATGACTTTCCCAACCGGGGGAGAAGTTGGGCAGCTATCCCCTATTAGAGGTGTTATTGTCACAAGAAACTCCTGCACGGAGCAGTTGCCGATTGTTGTATCTTTTCGTCGATATTTCTTGAGACTCCCAATTGGATGGAGTTGAGCAGCTATCCCCCATTAGAGCTGTTATTGTCACAAGAATCTCCTGCGCGGAGCAGTCACAGGTTTTCATGCCTCCACGTCAATACTTCTTGAGACTCTCAACTTCCATGGAGTTGAGCAGCTATCCACCATTAGAGGTGTTATTGTCACAAGAAGCTCCTGCAAGGAGAAGTTGCAGGTTTTTGTGTCTCCTCGTCGATATTTATTGAGACTCTCAACTGCAATGAAATTGGCAGCTATCCCCTATTAGAGGTGTTATTGTCTCAAGAAACTCCTGCACGGAGCAGTTGCAGATTGTTGTATCTTTTCATCAATATTTCTCGAGACTCCCAACCGGATGGAGTTGAGCAGCTATCCCCCATTAGAGCTGTTATTATCACAAAAATTTCTTGCGCTTAGCAGTCGCAGGTTGTTACATCTTCATGAGACCCCCCAACCGAGGTTGCGTTGTTCAGCTATCCCCTATTAGAGCTGTGATTGTCGCAAGAAGCTTCTGCGCGGAGCAGTCACAGGTTTTTGTGTCTCCTCGTCAATACCTCTTGAAACTCTCAACTGCGATGGAGTTGGGCAGCTATACCCTATTAGACCTGTTATTGTCAAAAGAATGTCCTGCGCGGAGTGGTTGCAGGTTTTTGTGTCTCATTATCACTACTTGATGACACTACCGACTGGGGGAGGAGTTGGGCAGCTACCTCCTATTAGAGGTGTTATTGTCACAAGAAGCTCCTGCAAGGAGCAATTGCAGTTTTTTGTGTCTGCTCGTCGATACTTATTGAGACTTATCAATTGCAATGGAGTGGGGCAGCTATCCCCTATTAGAGCTCTCAACGTTCAAAGAAAGTCCTGCGAGGAGCAGTTGCTGTTTTTTTTCTCTCATTGTCATTACTTGATGACTTTCCCAACCGTGGGAGAAGTTGGGCAGCTATCCCCTATTAGAGGTGTTATTGTCACAAGAAACTCCTGCACGGAGCAGTTGCAGATTGTTGTATCTTTTCGTCGATATTTCTCGAGACTCCCAATCTGATGGAGTTGAGCAGTTATCCCCCATTAGAGCTGTTATTGTCACAAGAAGCTCCTGTGCGGAGCAGTCACAGGTTTTTATGCCTCCACGTTAATACTTCTTGAGACTCTCAACTTCCATGGAATTGAGCAGCTATCCCCCATTAGAGCTGTTATTGTCACAAGAAGCTCCTGCGCGGAGCAGTCACCGGTTTTTATGCCTCCACGTCAATACTTCTTGAGACTCTCAACTTCCATGGGGTTGGGCAGCTATCCCCTATTAGAGCTGTTATTGTCAAAAGGATGTCCTGCGCGGCGCAATTGCAGGTTTTTGTGTCTCCTAGTCACCACTTCATGAGACTCCCAACAGGGGGAGGAGTTGGGCAGCTATCCCCAATTAGAGCTGCAATTGTCATAAGAAACTCCTGCACGGAGAGGTCCAAGATTATTGTTTCTTTTTGTCGGTACTTCTTGAGACTCCCAACCAGGATGTGGTTGGGCAGCTACTCCCAATTAGTGCTGACATTTTCAAAAGAATTGAATGGGCGGAGCAGTCGTAGGTTGTTATATCTTCTCGTCTTTACTTCGTGAGAACCCCTAACCGAGGTGGCGTTGTCCAGCTATCCCATGTTAGAGCTGTTATTGTCAAAAGAATTTCCGGCGCGGAGTAGTTGCAGGTTTTTGTGTCTCCTCGTCACTACTTCATGAGACTCTCAACCGGGGGAAGATTTGGGCAGCTATCCCCATTTAGAGGTGTTATTGTCACATGTAGTTCTTGCGCTGAGCAGTCGCGGATTGTTATATATTTTCGTCGTCACTTCTCGAGATTCCCAACCGTGATGGAGTTGAGCGGCTATCCCCTATTAGAGCTGTTATTGTCACAACAAATTCTTGTGCTTAGTGGTCGCAGGATGTTGTATCTTCTCGACTTTACTTCGTGAAATCCGAACCGGTGTGGTGTTGTGCAGCCACCGAATAATCGAGCTGTTATTGTCAAAAGAAGATTTTGCGCAGAGCCGTCGCATGTTTTTTCGACTCCTCGTCAAAACTTTTTGACAATCCCAAATGGGTTGGAATTGAGCAGCTATCCCCTACTAGAGCTGATATTGTCACACGAAGCTCCTGCGCGGAGCAGTTGCTGGTTTTTGAGACTCCCCGTCCTTACTTCGTGAGAACCCCCAACCGAGGTGGCGTTGTCCAGCTATCCCATATTAGAGCTGTTATTGTCAGAAGAAGCTCCTGCATGAAGCAGTTGCGGATTGTTGTAACTCCTCGTCGTTACTTCTTGAGACTTCCGACCGGGATGGAGTTGGGCAGCTATCCCCTAATAGAGCTGGTATTGTCACAAGAAGCTACTGCGTGGCGTAGTCACAGGTTGTTATAATTCCTCGTCAATACTTCATGAGTCCCCAACCGGGGTGGAGTTGAATAGCTATCTCATATTAAGAGCTGTTAATATCACATACATCAAGCGCAGATTGTTGCATCTCCTGGTCTTTACTTCGTGAGACTCCCAACCGGGATGGATTTGGGCGGCTATCCCCAATTAGAGCTGCAATTGTCATAAGAAACTCCTGCACGGAGAAGTCCAAGATTATTGTATCTTTTTGTCGGTACTTTTTGAGACTCCAAACCAGGATGTGGTTGGGCAGCTATTCCCATTTAGAGCTGATATTGTCAAAAGAATTGAATGGGCGGAGCAGTCGTAGGTTGTTATATCTTTTCGTCATTACTTCGTGAGACCCCCCAACCGAAGTGGCGTTGTTCAGCTATCCCCTATTAGAACTGTTATTGTCGCAAGAAACTCCTGCACGGAGCAGTCGCGGATTGTTATATCTTTTCGTTGTTACTTCTCAAGATTCCCAACCGTGATGAAGTTGAGCAGCTATCCCCTATTTGAGCTGTTATTGTCACAACAAATTCTTGCGCTTAGCGGTCGCAGGATGTTATATCTTCTCGTCTTTACTTCGTGAAATCCGAACCGGTGTGGTGTTGTGCAGCCACCGAATAATAGAGCTGATTTTGTCAAAAAAAGATTTTGCGCAGAGCAGTCGCATGTTTTTTTTTACTCCTCGTCAAAACTTCTTGACAATCCCAAATGGGGTGGAATTGAGCTGCTATCCCCTACTAGAGCTGATATTGTCACAAGAAGGTCCTGCGCGGAGCAGTTGCTGGTTTTTGAGTCTCCCCGTCAGTACTTCTTGAGGCTCCCAACCGGGGTGGATTTGGGCAGCTATCCTCTAATAGAGCTGTTAATGTCACAAGAAGCTCCTGCACAGAGCAATCGCATATTTTTTGTCTCCTCGTCAGAACTTTTTGGCTCTCCCAAATGGGGTGGAGTTGGGCAGCTATCTCCTATTAGAACTGGTATTGTCACAAGAAGCTACTGCGTGGCGCAGTCACAGGTTGTTATAATTCCTCGTCAATACTTCATGAGTCCCCAACGGGGGTGGAGTTGAATAGCTATTAAGAGCTGTTAATATCACATACATCAAGCGCAGATTGTTGCATCTCCTGGTCTTTACTTCGTGCGACTCCCACCCGGGATGGAGTTGGGCAGCTATCCCCAATTAGAGCTGTTATTGTCACAAAAAATTCCTGGGCGGAGCAGTGGCAGGTTGTTATATCTTCTCGTATTTACTTCATGAGACCCCCCAACTGAGATGGCGTTGTTCAGCTATCCACGAGTAGAGCTGTTATTGTCGCAAGAAGCTTCTGCGCGGAACAGTCACAGGTTTTTGTGTCTCCTGGTCAATACTTCTCGTCAAGGGCAGCTATCCCCTACCAGAGTTGTTATTGTCACAAGAAGCTCCTGCAAGGAGCAGTTGCAGGTGTTTGTGTCTCCTCGTCAATACTTCTTGAGACTCTCACCTGCGATGGAGTTGGGCAAATATCCCCCATTAGAGATGTTTTTGTCAAAAGAAGCTCCTGCGTGGCGCAGTCACAGGTTTTTATATTTCCTCGTCAATACTTCATGAGTCCTCAACCGGGTTGTAGTTGAGTAGCTATCTCCTATTAGGGGCTGTTAATATCACATACAACAGTCGCAGATTGTTGTATCCCCTGGTCTTTGCTTCGTGAGACTCACAACCGTGATGGAGTTGGGCAGCTATCCCCAAATAGAGCTGTTATTGTCACAAGAATTTCCTGGGCGGAGCAGTCGCAGGTTCCTTTATCTTCTCGTCTGTCCTTCATGAGATGCACAAACGGGGTGGAGTGTTTGAGCTATCCCCTGTTAGAGGTGTTATTGTCACACGAAGCTCCTGCGTGCAGCAATTGTAGGTTTTTGTGTCTCCTTGTCAATATTTTTGAGACTCTCAACCGGGGGAGGAGCTGGGCAGCTATCCCCAAATAGAGCTGGTTTTGTCACAAGAAACTCCTGCGCGGAGAAGTCGCAGATTCTTGTAATTTTTTGTTGGTACTTTTTGAGACTCCCAACCGAGGTGGCGTTGTTCAGCTGTCCCCTATTAGAGCTGTTTTGGTCGCAAGAAGCTTCTGCGCGGAGCAGTGTCTCCTCGTCAATACTTCTTGAGACTGTCAACAGCGATGGTGTTGGACAGCTATCCCCTATTGGAGCTGTTATTGTCAAAATAAAGTCCTGCGCGGAGCAGTCACAGGTTTTTGTGTCTCCTTGTCAATACTTCTTGGGACTCTCAACTGCGATGGAGTTGGGCAGCTATCCCCTATTACAGCTCTTATTGTCAAAATAAAGTCCTGCGCGGAGTAGTTGCAGGTTTTTGTGTCTCGTAGTCACTACTTCTCGAGACTCTCAACCGAGGTGGCGTTGTTCAGCTGTCCCCTATTAGAGCTCTTATTGTCGCAAGAAACTTCTGCTCGGAGCAGTCACAGGTTTTTGTGTCTCCTCGTCAATACTTCTTGAGACTCTCAACTGCGATAGAGTTGGGCAGCTATCCCCTATTAGGGCTGTTAATGTCAACGGAAGGTCCTGCTCGGAGTAGTTGCAGGTTTTTGTCTGCTAGTCAGTACTTCATGAGATTGTCAACTGGGGTAGAGGTTGGGCAGCTATACCCTATTAGAGGTGTTTTTGTCACAAGAAGCTCCTGCGCGGAGCAGTCACAGGTTTTTGTGTCTCCTCGTCAATACTTCTTGAGACTCTCAACTGCGATGGAGTTGGGCAGCTATCCCCTATTAGGGCTGTTATCGTCAAAAGAAGGTCCTGCGAGGAGTAGTTTCAGGTTTTCGTCTGCTAGTCAGTAACTCGTGAGACTGTCAACCGAGGTAGGAGTTGGGCAGCTATCCCCTACCAGAGTTGCTATTGTCACAAGAAGCTCGTGCAAGGGGCAGTTGCAGGTTTTTGTGTCTCCTCGTCAATACTTCTTGAGACTCTCACCTGCGATGGAGATGGGCAGCTATCCCCCATTAGAGATGTTTTTGTCAAAAGAAGCTCCTGCGTGGCGCAGTCACAGGTTTTTATATTTCCTCGTCAATACTTCATGAGTCCTCAACCGGGTTGTAGTTGAGTAGCTATCTCCTATTAGGGGCTGTTAATATCACATACAACAGTCGCAGATTGTTGTATCCCCTGGTCTTTGCTTCGTGAGACTCACAACCGTGATGGAGTTGGGCAGCTATCCCCAAATAGAGCTGTTATTGTCACAAGAATTTCCTGGGCGGAGCAGTCGCAGGTTCCTTTATCTTCTCGTCTGTCCTTCATGAGTTGCCCAAACAGGGTGGAGTGCTTGAGCTATCCCCTGTTAGAGGTGTTATTGTCACACGAAGCTCCTGCGTGCAGCAATTGTAGGTTTTTGTGTCTCCTTGTCAATATTTTTGAGACTCTCAACCGGGGGAGGAGTTGGGCAGCTATCCCCAAATAGAGCTGGTTTTGTCACAAGAAACTCCTGCGCGGAGAAGTTGCAGATTCTTGTAATTTTTCGTTGGTACTTTTTGAGACTCCCAACCGAGGTGGCGTTGTTCAGTTGTCCCCTATTAGAGCTGTTATTGTCGCAAGAAGCTTCTGCGCGGAGCAGTGTCTCCTCGTCAATACTTCTTGAGACTGTCAACTGCGATGGTGTTGGACAGCTATCCCCTATTGGAGCTGTTAGTGTCAAAATAAAGTCCTGCGCGGAGCAGTCACAGGTTTTTGTGTGTCCTTGTCAATACTTCTTGGGACTCTCAACTGCGATGGAGTTGGGCAGCTATCCCCTATTACAGCTCTTATTGTCAAAATAAAGTCCTGCGCGGAGTAGTTGCAGATTTTGTGTCTCGTAGTCACTACTTCTCGAACCTCTCAACCGAGGTGGCGTTGTTCAGCTGTCCCCTATTAGAGCTCTTATTGTCGCAAGAAACTTCTGCTGGGAGCAGTCAAAGGTTTTTGTGTCTCCTCGTCAATACTTCTTGAGACTCTCAACTGCGATGGAGTTGGGCAGCTAACACCTATTAGGGCTGTTAATGTCAAAGGAAGGTCCTGCTCGGAGTAGTTGCAGGTTTTTATATCTTTTTGTTTTTACTTCATGAGACCCCAACCGGGGTGGAGTTGTGCAGCTATCCCCTAATAGAGCTGTTTTTGCCACAAGAAGCACCTGCGTGGAGCACTCGCAGGATTTCTGTCTCCTCGTCAATACTTCTTGAGACTCTCAACTGGGGTGGAGTTGGGCAGCTATCCCCTGTTAGAGGTGTTATTGTCACACGAAGCTCCTGCGTGCAGCAATTGTAGGTTTTTGTGTCTCCTTGTCAATACTTTTGAGACTCCCAACCGGGGGAGGAGTTGGAAAGCTATCCCCAAATAGAGCTGGTTTTGTCACAAGAAACTCCTGCGCGGAGAAGTTGCAGATTCTTGTAATTTTTCGTTGGTACTTTTTGAGACTCCCAACCGAGGTGGCGTTGTTCAGCTGTCCCCTATTAGAGCTCTTATTGTCGCAAGAAACTTCTGCTCGGAGCAGTCACAGGTTTTTGTGTCTCCTCGTCAATACTTCTTGAGACTCTCAACTGCGATGGAGTTGGGCGGCTATCCCCTATTAGGGCTGTTAATGTCAAAGGAAGGTCCTGCTCGGAGTAGTTGCAGGTTTTTGTCTGCTAGTCAGTACTTCATGAGACTGTCAACCGGGGTAGAAGTTGGGCAGCTATACCCTATTAGAGGTGTTTTTGTCACAAGAAGCTCCTGCGCGGAGCAGTCGCAGGTTTTTGTGTCTCCACGTCAATACTTCTTGAGACACTCAACTGCCATGGAGTTGGGCAGCTATCCCCTATTAGAGCTGTTATTGTCAAAGGAAGGTCCTGCGCGGAGTAGTTGCATGTTTTTGTCTCCTAGTCAGTACTTCATGAGACTGTGAACCGAGGTAGGAGTTGGGCAGCTATCCTCTATTAGAGCTGTTATTGTCGCAAGAAACTTCTGCGCGGAGCAGTCACAGGTTTTTGTGTCTCCTCGTCAATACTTCTTGAGACTCTCAACTGCCATGGAGTTGGGCAGCTATCCCCTATTAGAGCTGTTATTGTCAAAGGAAGGTCCTGCGCGGAGTAGTTGCATGTTTTTGTCTCCTAGTCAGTACTTCATGAGACTGTGAACCGAGGTAGGAGTTGGGCAGCTATCCTCTATTAGAGCTGTTATTGTCGCAAGAAACTTCTGCGCGGAGCAGTCACAGGTTTTTGTGTCTCCTCGTCAATACTTCTTGAGACTCTCAACTGCGATGGAGTTAAGCAGCTATCCCCTATTAGAGCTGTTATTGTCAAAGGAAGGTCCTGCGCGGAGTAGTTGCATGTTTTTGTCTCCTAGTCAGTACTTCATGAGACTGTGAATCGAGGTAGGAGTGGGGCAGCTATCCTCTATTAGAGGTGTTTTTGTCACAAGAAGCTCCTGCGCGGAGAGGTCACAGGTTTTTGTGTCTCGACGTCAATACTTCTTGAGAAACTCAACTGCCAGGGAGTTGGGCAGCTATCCCCTATTAGAGCTGTTATTTTCAAAATAAAGTCCAGCGCGGAGTACTTGCAGGTTTTTGTGTCTCGTAGTCACTACTTCTCGAGACTCTCAACCGAGGTGGCGTTGTTCAGCTGTCCCCTATTAGAGCTGTTATTGTCGCAAGAAACTTCCGCGCGGAGCAGTCACAGGTTTTTGTGTCTCCTCGTCAATACTTCTTGAGACTCTCAACTGCGATGGAGTTGGGCAGCTATCCCCTATTAGGGCTGTTATTGTCAAAGGAAGGTCCTGCGCGGAGAAGTTGCAGGTTTTTGTCTCCTAGTCAGTACATCATGAGACTGTCAACCGAGGTGGCGTTGTTCAGCTGTCCCCTATTAGAGCTGTTATTGTCGCAAGAAGCTCCTGCGGGGAGCAGTCACAGATATTTGTGTCTCCTCGTCAATACTTCTTGAGACTCTCAACTGCGATGGAGTTGGGCAGCTATCCTTTATTAGGGCTGTTATTGTCAAAGGAAGGTCCTGCGCGGAGTAGTTGCAGGTTTTTGTCTCCTAGTCAGTACATCATGAGACTGTCAACCGAGGTGGCGTTGTTCAGCTGTCCCCTATTAGAGCTGTTATTGTCGCAAGAAGCTCCTGCGGGGAGCAGTCACAGATATTTGTGTCTCCTCGTCAATACTTCTTGAGACTCTCAACTGCGATGGAGTTAAGCAGCTATCCCCTATTAGGGCTGTTATCGTCTAAGGAAGGTCCTGCGCGGAGTAGTTGCAGGTTTTTGTCTGCTAGTCAGTAATTCATGAGACTGTCAACCGGGGTAGGAGTTGGGCAGCTATCCCCTATTAGAGGTGTTTTTGTCACAAGAAGCTCCTGCGCGGAGCAGTCACAGGTTTTTGTGTCTTCACGTCAATACTTCTTGAGACACTCAACTGCCATGGAGTTGGGCAGCTATCCCCTATTAGAGCTGTTATTGTCAAAGGAAGGTCCTGCGCGGAGTAGTTGCATGTTTTTGTCTCCTAGTCAGTACTTCATGAGACTGTGAACCGAGGTAGGAGTTGGGCAGCTATCCTCTATTAGAGCTGTTATTGTCGCAAGAAACTTCTGCGCGGAGCAGTCACAGGTTTTTGTGTCTCCTCGTCAATACTTCTTGAGACTCTCAACTGCGATGGAGTTAAGCAGCTATCCCCTATTAGAGCTGTTATTGTCAAAGGAAGGTCCTGCGCGGAGTAGTTGCATGTTTTTGTCTCCTAGTCAGTACTTCATGAGACTGTGAATCGAGGTAGGAGTGGGGCAGCTATCCTCTATTAGAGGTGTTTTTGTCACAAGAAGCTCCTGCGCGGAGAGGTCACAGGTTTTTGTGTCTCGACGTCAATACTTCTTGAGAAACTCAACTGCCAGGGAGTTGGGCAGCTATCCCCTATTAGAGCTGTTATTTTCAAAATAAAGTCCAGCGCGGAGTACTTGCAGGTTTTTGTGTCTCGTAGTCACTACTTCTCGAGACTCTCAACCGAGGTGGCGTTGTTCAGCTGTCCCCTATTAGAGCTGTTATTGTCGCAAGAAACTTCCGCGCGGAGCAGTCACAGGTTTTTGTGTCTCCTCGTCAATACTTCTTGAGACTCTCAACTGCGATGGAGTTGGGCAGCTATCCCCTATTAGGGCTGTTATTGTCAAAGGAAGGTCCTGCGCGGAGAAGTTGCAGGTTTTTGTCTCCTAGTCAGTACATCATGAGACTGTCAACCGAGGTGGCGTTGTTCAGCTGTCCCCTATTAGAGCTGTTATTGTCGCAAGAAGCTCCTGCGGGGAGCAGTCACAGATATTTGTGTCTCCTCGTCAATACTTCTTGAGACTCTCAACTGCGATGGAGTTGGGCAGCTATCCTTTATTAGGGCTGTTATTGTCAAAGGAAGGTCCTGCGCGGAGTAGTTGCAGGTTTTTGTCTCCTAGTCAGTACATCATGAGACTGTCAACCGGGGTGGCGTTGTTCACCTGTCCCCTATTAGAGCTGTTATTGTCGCAAGAAACTTCCGCGCGGAGCAGTCACAGGTTTTTGTGTCTCCTCGTCAATACTTCTTGAGACTCTCAACTGCGATGGAGTTGGGCAGCTATCCCCTATTAGGGCTGTTATTGTCAAAGGAAGGGCTTGCGCGGATTAGTTGCAGGTTTTTGTCTCCTAGTCAGTACATCATGAGACTGTCAACCGGGGTAGGAGTTGGGCAGCTATCCCCTATTAGAGGTGTTTTTGTCACATGAAGCTCCTGCGGGGAGCAGTCACAGGTCTTTGTGTCTCCTCGTCAATACTTCTTGAGACTCTCAACTGCGATGGAGTTGGGCAGCTATCCTTTATTAGGGCTTTTATTGTCAAAGGAAGGTCCTGCGCGGAGTAGTTGCAGGTTTTTGTCTCCTAGTCAGTACATCATGAGACTGTCAACCGGGGTAGGAGTTGGGCAGCTATCCCCTATTAGAGGTGTTTTTGTCACAAGAAGCTCCTGCGGGGAGCAGTCACAGGTTTTTGTGTCTCCTCGTCAATACTTTTTGAGACTCTCAACTGCGATGGAGTTGGGCAGGTATCCCCTATTAGAGCTGTTATTGTCGCAAGAAACTTCTGCGCGGAGCAGTCACAAGTTTTTGTGTCTCATAGTCACCACTTCATGAGACTCTCAACCGGGGCAGGAGTTGGGCAGCTATCCCCTTTTAGAGGTGTTTTTGTCACAAGAAGCTCCTGCAAGGAGCAGTTTCGAGTTTTTTTGTCTCCTCGTCGATATTTTTTGAGACTCCCAACTGCAATGGAGTTGGGCAGCTATCCCCTATTAGAGCTGTTATTGTCGCAAGAAACTTCTGCGCGGAGCAGTCACAGCTTTTTTTGTCTCCTCGTCAATACTTCTTCAGACCCTCAACTGCGATGGAGTTGGGCAGCTATCCCCTATTAGAGCTGATATTGTCAAAAGAAGGTCCTGCGCGGAATAGTTGCAGGCTTTTTGTCTCCTAGCCACTAATTCTCGAGACTCCCAACCGTGATAGAGTTGAGCAGCTGTCCCTTATTAGAGCTGTTATTGTCACAAGAAGCTCCTGCGCGGAGCAGTTGCAGGTTTTTGTGTCTCCTCGTCTAAACTTTTTGAGACACTCAACTGCCATGGAGTTGGGCAGCTATCCTTTATTAGGGCTGTTATTGTCAAAGGAAGGTCCTGCGCGGAGTAGTTGCAGCTTTTCGTCTCCTAGTCAGTACATCATGAGACTGTCAACCGAGGTGGCGTTGTTCACCTGTCCCCTATTAGAGCTGTTATTGTCGCAAGAAACTTCCGCGCGGAGCAGTCACAGGTTTTTGTGTCTCCTCGTCAATACTTCTTGAGACTCTCAACTGCGATGGAGTTGGGCAGCTATCCCCTATTAGGGCTGTTATTGTCAAAGGAAGGTCCTGCGCGGAGTAGTTGCAGGTATTTGTCTCCTAGTCAGTACATCATGAGACTGTCAACCGAGGTGGCGTTGTTCAGCTGTCCCCTATTAGAGCTGTTATTGTCGCAAGAAGCTCCTGCGGGGAGCAGTCACAGATATTTGTGTCTCCTCGTCAATACTTCTTGAGACTCTCAACTGCGATGGAGTTGGGCAGCTATCCTTTAATAGGGCTGTTATTGTCAAAGGAAGGTCCTGCGCGGAGTAGTTGCAGGTTTTTGTCTCCTAGTCAGTACATCATGAGACTGTCAACCGAGGTGGCGTTGTTCACCTGTCCCCTATTAGAGCTGTTACTGTCGCAAGAAACTTCCGCGCGGAGCAGTCACAGGTTTTTGTGTCTCCTCGTCAATACTTCTTGAGACTCTCAACTGCGATGGAGTTGGGCAGCTATCCCCTATTAGGGCTGTTATTGTCAAAAGAAGGTCCTGCGCGGAGTAGTTGCAGGTTTTTGTCTCCTAGTCAGTACATCATGAGACTGTCAACCGAGGTGGCGTTGTTCAGCTGTCCCCTTTTAGAGCTGTTATTGTCGCAAGAAGCTCCTGCGGGGAGCAGTCACAGATATTTGTGTCTCCTCGTCAATACTTCTTGAGACTCTCAGATGCGATGGAGTTGGGCAGCTATCCTTTAATAGGGCTGTTATTGTCAAAGGAAGGTCCTGCGCGGAGTAGTTGCAGGTTTTTGTCTCCTAGTCAGTACATCATGAGACTGTCAACCGAGGTGGCGTTGTTCACCTGTCCCCTATTAGAGCTGTTATTGTCGCAAGAAACTTCCGCGCGGAGCAGTCACAGGTTTTTTTGTCTCCTCGTCAATACTTCTTGAGACTCTCAACTGCGATGGAGTTGGGCAGCTATCCCCTATTAGGGCTGTTATTGTCAAAGGAAGGGCCTGCGCGGATTAGTTGCAGGTTTTTGTCTCCTAGTCAGTACATCATGAGACTGTCAACCGGTGTAGGAGTTGGGCAGCTATCCCCTATTAGAGGTGTTTTTGTCACAAGAAGCTCCTGCGGGGAGCAGTCACAGGTCTTTGTGTCTCCTCGTCAATACTTCTTGAGACTCTCAACTGCGATGGAGTTGGGCAGCTATCCTTTATTAGGGCTTTTATTGTCAAAGGAAGGTCCTGCGCGGAGTAGTTGCAGGTTTTTGTCTCCTAGTCAGTACATCGTGAGACTGTCAACCGGGGTAGGAGTTGGGCAGCTATCCCCTATTAGAGGTGTTTTTGTCACAAGAAGCTCCTGCGGGGAGCAGTCACAGGTTTTTGTGTCTCCTCGTCAATACTTCTTGAGACTCTCAACTGCGATGGAGTTGGGCAGGTATCCCTTATTAGAGCTGTTATTGTCGCAAGAAACTTCTGCGCGGAGCAGTCACAGGTTTTTGTGTCTCATAGTCACCACTTCATGAGACTCTCAACCGGGGTAGGAGTTGGGCAGCTATCCCCTTTTAGTGGTGTTTTTGTCACAAGAAGCTCCTGCAAGGAGCAGTTTCGAGTTTTTTTGTCTCCTCGTCGATATTTTTTGAGACTCTCAACTGCAATGGAGTTGGGCAGCTATCCCCTATTAGAGCTGTTATTGTCGCAAGAAACTTCTGCGCGGAACAGTCAAGGTTTTTATGTCTCCTCGTCAATACTTCTTCAGACCCTCAACCGCGATGGAGTTGGGCAGCTATCCCCTATTAGAGCTGATATTGTCAACAGAAGGTCCTGCGCGGAATAGTTGCAGGCTTTTTGTCTCCTAGCCACTACTCGAGACTCCCAACCGTGATGGAGTTGAGCAGCTGTCCCCTATTAGAGCTGTTATTGTCACAAGAAGCTCATGCAAGGAGCAGTTGCAAGTTTTTGTGTCTCCACGTCGATATTTATTGAGACTCTAAAGTGCAATGGAGTTGGGCAGCTGTCCGCTGTTAGAGCTTTTATCGTCAAAATAATGTCCTGCGCGGAGTAGTTGCAGGTTTTTGTGTCTCCTAGCCACTACTTCTCGATACTCCCAACCGGGATGGAGTTAAGCAGATATCCCCTATTAGAGCTTTCATTGTCACAAGAAATTCTTGTGCTGAGGATTCGCAGGTTGTTATATCTTCTCGTCTTTACTTCATGAGACCCTCCAACCGGGGTGGCGTTGTTCAGCTATCCCCTACTAGAGTTGTTTTTGCCACAAGAAGCACCTGCGTGGAGCACTCGCAGGTTTTTTTTCTCTCCTCGTCAATACTTCTTGAGACTCTCAACTGGGGTGGAGTTGGGCAGCTATCCCCTATTAGAGCTGTTATTGTCACAAGAAGCTCCTGCCACGTAGCAGTTTTAGGTTTTTGTGTCTCCTTGTCAATACTTCATCAGTCTCCAAATAGATCCGAACCGGTGTGGAGTTGTGCAGCCATCCAATATTAAAGCTGTTATTGTCACAAGAAGATCCTGCGCAAAGCAGTCGCATGTTTTCTGACTCCTCGTCAATACTTCTTGACAATCCCAAATGGGGTGAAAATGGGCTGCTATCTTCCATTAGAGCTGTTTTGGTCAAAAAAAGCTCCTGCCTGAGCAGTTGCTGTTTTTTGAGTCTCCTTGTCAATACTTCTTGAGGCTCCCAACCGGGGTTGATTTGGGCAGCTATCCTCTATCAGAGCTGTTATGTCACAAGAAGCTCCTGTATGAAGCAGTTGCAGATTGTTGTATCTCCTGGTCGTTAATTCTTGAGACTCCCAACCGGGATGGAGTTGCGCAGCTATCCCCGATTAGAGCTGTTATTGTCAGAAGAAGCTCCTGCGCGGAGCAGTTGCAGGTTTTTGTGTCTCCTCGTCTAAACTTTTTGAGACTCCCAACCGGGGTGGAGTTGGGCAGCGATCCCCTATTAGAGCTGTTATTGCCACAACAAGCACCTGCATGGAACAGTCGCAGATTGTTGTATCTCCTCGTCGTTACTTCTTGAGACTCCCAACTGGGTTGGCTTTGGGCACCTAACCCCTAAAATAGCCTTTGTTCACAAAAAAATCCTGTGCGGAGCAGTCGCAGGTTGTTATATCTTCTCGTCTTTACATTATGAGTCCCCACCTGGGGTGGAGAACGGCTACCCCGTATTAGAGCTGTTTTTGTCTCAAGAAACTTCTGCGCAGAGTAGTCGCATGTTTTTTTCTCCTCGTCAATACTTCTTGACACTCCCAAATGGGGTGGAGTTGGGTAGCTATCCCCTATTAGAGCTGCTATTGTCACAAAAAAACTCCTGCACATTGCAGTTGCTGGTTTTTGTGTCTCCTCGTCAACACTTCTGGAGACTCCCATCTGGGATGAAGTTGGGCAGCTATCCCCTATTAAGTTGTTATTGTCACAAGAAGATCCTGCATAGAGCAGTCGCAAATTGTTGTATCTCCTGGTCGTTACTTCTTGAGACTCCTAACCGTGTTGGAATTGGGCAGCTATCCCCTAATAGAGCTTTTGCTGTCACAAAAAGTTCCGGCGCGGAGCAGTCGCAGGTTTTTATATCTTCTCGTCTTTACTTTATGAGTCCCCAACCGGGGTGGAGTAGGGCAACTACCCCTATTAGAGCTGTTATTGTTTCAAGAAACTCCTGCACGGAGTAGACACTAATTGTTGTATGTTTTCATCGGTACTTCTTCAGACTCCCAACCGGGAATGAGTTGGACAGCTATCGGTTAGAGCTGTTATTGTCACAAGAAATTACTGCGCTGAGTAGTTGCAGGTTGTTATAGCTTCTCGTCTGTACTCAAGAGACCGGAACCGGTGTGGAGTTGTGCAGCTATCCCCTATTAGAGCTGTTATTCTTCCAAGAAACTCCTGCGTAGAAAAGTTGCAAGTTATTTGTCTCCTCATCAATTCTTCTTGGTACTCCCAACCGGGATGAAGTTGGGCAGCTATCCCCTATTAGAGCTGTTATTGTCAATAAAATTACTTCGCCGAGCAGTTGCAGGTTGTTTTTTCTTCTTGTCTTTACTTCATGAGACCCGATCAATACTTCCTCGTCAATGCTTCTTTGTACTCCCAACCGGGATTGAGTTGGGGCAGCTATCCGCTATTAGAGCTGTCGTTGTCACAAGAAGCTCATGCGCGGAGCAGTCGCAGGTTGTTGTATATCCTCGTCGTCACTTCTTGAGAACCCCAACCGGGTGAATTTGGGCAGCGTCATCAATATTAAGCGCGTACTGGAGAAGCATTGCTCCACCGCAGCCGACTCATCCTTTGCTTCGAAATCGATTTTTAGATATCTCGAGAACGGTTTTTAAATGGGAGGTCAAAATTATCCATTGGAAATCAAAATCATTTGATTTTTCATCATCGGATTGAAGTTAAGAGTTTGCAAGAACACAAAATCCGGTGGAGATTATCAAATTGTTCAATTACATCTATAAAACTTTCATTTTCGTTTATCTCAAAATATGATTTTTATGTTTTTCCGGGTTTTTTCTTTTTTTGACCACTTTTGTAGTGACCCTAAGCTTATGACCAAACACCGTCACTCAGATAGGACCTTTAACCATCGAAGACACTGAAAGCAATTCTGTTAGAATCTGTTATGATGAGAAAGTCTTTCTCACTAGTTATAGATGTTACTAGTTTTCTCATAGGTGATTTGGATACGAGCACATCCTTGAATTTATCAAAACGAAATGTTTTTTGCTCGCGCTTTTGTCACTTTGTTTGAATATATACAGTTTTTTTATAGAGTAGGTTATAGTTTAGAGCTGCTATAACCTAGGACAGCTCTAATGGGTGATAGCTGCTCAACCCCAGCCCGGTTGGGTCTCATGAAGTAAATACGAGAAGATATAACAACCTGGGACTGCTCCGCGCAGGAAATTCTTGTGACAATAACAACTCTAATAGTGAATAGCTGCCAAACTCCATCCCGTTTGGAGTCTCAAGAAGTAACGACGGAGAGATACATCAACCTGCGACTGCTCCACGCAGGAGTTTTTTGTGACAAAAACAACTCTATTGGGGGATAGCTGCACAGCTCCACCAAGTTTGGGAGTCTCAGGAAGTAACGACGAGGAGATACAACAATCTGCGACTGCTCTGTGCAGGAGCTTCATGTGACATCTACAGCTGTTAATAAGAGATAGCTACTCAACTCCACCCCGTTTGGGGTCTTTTGAAGTAAAGAAGAGGAGATACAGCAACCTGCGACTGCAACGCGCAGAAATTTCTTGTGACAATAACAGATCTTATGGGCAATAGTTGCCCGACTCCATCCCGGTTGGGGTCTCAAAAAGTATTGACAAGGAGATACAAATACCTGCAAATGCTCCGCGAAGGAGCTTCTTTCGACAGCAACAGCTCTAAAGGGGGATAGCTGCCCAATTCCACCGGGATTGTGAGTCTCAAGAAGATTTGACAAAGAGACTCAGAAAAATTTGCGACTGCTCCCCGCAGGAGCTTCTTGTGACAATAACAGCTCTAATAGGGGATAGCTACACAACTACACCCAGGTTGGGGTCTCTTGAAGTGAAGACCAGAAAATACAACAATCTGCGAATGCTCCAAGCAGGAGCTTCTTTTGACAATGACAGCACTGATAGGGGATAGCTGCTGAACTGTACCCCGATTGGGAGTCTCAAGAATAATGACGAGGGGACACAAAACCAGCAACTGCTCCGCGCCTTAATTCTTGTGAAAAAAAAAACGTTTCTAATAGGGGAAAGCTGAATAACTACACACCAGTTGGGATCTCATAAATAAAGACCAGAAGATATAACAACCTTCGACTGCTCCAAGCAGGAGTTTCTTGTGACAATAACAGCCATAAAAATGGATAGCAGCACAACTACACCCAAGTTGGGGTCTCATGAATTAAATACCAAAAATTAAAAACCTACGACTAATCCGCGCAGGAATTTCTTGTGACAATAACAGCTCTCAAAGGCGATAGCTGCCCGAATAAACCCTGGTTGGGAGTCTTAGGAAGAATTAAAGAGGAGACACAAAACCAGCAACTGCTCCGCGCAGTAATTCTTGTGAAAATAACGGCTCTAATAGGGGAAAGCTGAATAACTACACACCAGTTGGGATCTCATAAATAAAGACCAGAAGATATAACAACCTTCGACTGTTCCAAGCAGGAGTTTCTTGTGACAATAACAGCCCTAAAAATGGATAGCAGCACAACTACACCCAAGTTGGGGTCTCATGAATTAAATACCAAAAATTAAAAACCTACGACTAATCCGCGCAGGAATTTCTTGTGACAATAACAGCTCTAAAAGGCGATAGCTGCCCGAATAAACCCTGGTTGGGAGTCTTAGGAAGAATTAAAGAGGAGACACAAAACCAGCAACTGCTCCGCGCAGTAATTCTTGTGAAAATAACAGCTCTAATAGGGGAAAGCTGAATAACTACACACCAGTTGGGATCTCATAAATAAAGACCAGAAGATGTAACAACCTGCGACTGCTCCGAGCAGGAGCTTTTTGTGACAATGACAGCCCTATTAGGGGAAAGCAGCCCAACTACACCCAGGTTGGCGTCTCATGAAGTAAAGACCAGAAAATATAAAAACCTGCGACGGCTCCCCGCAGGAATTTATTGCGACAATAACAGCTCTAATAGGCGTTAGCTGCCCGAATTAACCCTGGTTGTGAGTCTCAAGATGAATTGAAGAGGAGACACCAAAACCTGCAAGAGCTCCGCGCACCAATTTATGAGAAAATAACAGTTCTAATAGAGGAAAGCTGAACAACTACACACTGGTTTGAGTCTCCTAAACAGATCAGACGATGTAACATGGTGCGCCTGCTCCGAGCAAGAGTTTCTTGTAACAATAACAGCCCTAATAGGGGATAGCTGCCCAAATTAAAACCGGTTGGAGTCTCAAGGAGTATTAAAGAGGAGACACAAAAACCTGCAAATGCTCTCCGCAGGAATTCTAGTGACAATAACAGCTTTAATAGTGGACAGCTGCCCAAATCTACCGCGGTTGAGAGTCTCAAGAAGTATCAACAAAGAGACACAGAAAAATTTGCGACTGCTCCCCGCAGCAGCTTCTTGTGACAATACAGCTCTTATAGGGGATTGCTACACAATTACACCCATGTTGGGGTCTTATGAATGAAATAATAGACGATATAATAACCTACGACTGCTCCGCGCAGGAGCTTCTTGTGACAATAACAGCTGTAATAGGTGCTGACAACCGCACCCCAGTTGGGTTCTCAGAAGTAACGACGAGGAGATACAACAATCTGCAACTTCTCCGCGCAGGAGCTTCTTGTGACAATAACAGCTCTGATAGGGAATAGCTGCCCGAATTAAACCCGGTTGAGAGTGTCAAGGAGCATTGAAGAGCAGACACAAAAACCTGCAAATGCTCCCCGCAGGAATTCTAGTGACGCTAACAGCTCTAATATTGGACGGCTGTCCACATCCACCGCGGTTAGGAACCTCAAGAAGTATCAGCAAAGAGACACATAAAAACCTGCGACTGCTCCCCGCAGCAGCTTCTTGTGACAATACAGCTCTAACAGTGGATTGCTACACTATTACACCCATGTTGGGGTCTTAAGAAGTGACGACCAGACGATATAACAACCTGCGACTGCTCCGCGCAGGAGCTTCCGGTGACAATAACAGCTCTAATAGTTGCTGACAACCGCACCCCAGTTGGGTTCTCAATGGAATGACGAGGAGATACAACTATCTGCAACTTATCCGCGCAGGATTTTCTTGTGACAATAACGGCTCTGATAGGGGATAGCTGCAAGACTTCACATCGGTTGTGGTCTCATGAAGTACAGACCAGAAGATATATCAACCTGCGACAGCTCCGAGAAGGAGCTTCTTGTGACAATAACATCTCAAATAGTGGATAGCTGCCCAGTCTCAGGAAGTAATGAAGAGCAGAAACAAAAACCTACAAATGCTCCGCTCAGGAATTCTTGTGATAAAAGCAGCTCTAATAGGGGATAGCTGCCTAACTCCACCCTGGTTGGGAATCTCAAGAAGTACTGACAAGGAGACACAAAAGCCCGCGACTGTTCCGCGCAGGAGCTTTTTGTGACATTAACAGCTCTATTAGGGCATAGCTGCCCTACTAAGCCCCGTTTGGCAGGCTCAAGAAGTACCGGCGAGGAGATAAAATAATCTGCGAATGATCCGAGCCGAATGTTCTTGTGACAATAACAGCTCTAATAGGGGATAGCTGCTCAATTTCACCCCGTTGGGTGTTTTATGAAGTAAAGACGAGAAGATAACAACCTGCGACTGCTGTGCGCAGGAATTTTCTGCAGCAATGGCAGCTCTAATGAGAGATGGCTGCCCAACTTCAATTCGTTTGGGAGTCTCATGAGGTAACGACGAGGAAATTCAGCAATCTGCGACTGCTCTGCGCAGGAGCTTCTTTTGACATTAACAGCTCTTAAGAGGAGATAACAGCCCAAATCCAACCCAGTTGGGGACTCATGAAGTATTGACGAGGAGATATAACAAGTTTCGGCTGCTCCGCGCCGGAGCTTCACTTAACAATAACAACTCTAATAGGGAATATCTGACAACTCCACCCCAGCTGGGGTCTGAAAAAGTAAATACGAGGAGATACAACAATCTGCGATGGTTCCGAGCAGGAAGTTCTTGGGACAATAACATCTCGAAAAGTGGAAAGCTGTCCAACTCCATCCCGTTTGGGATTTTCAAGAGGTAACGACGAGGAGATAAAGCAATATGCGAATGCTCTGCGCATGAGCTTCTTATAGGCTTCTTACAATAACAGCTCTAAGAGGCGATAACTGCCCAAATTAACCCTGGTTGGGAGTCTCAAGAATATTTGAAGGGGAGACACAAAAACCTGCAAATGCTCTGTGCAGGAATTCATGTGAAAAAAAAACAGATCTAATAGGGGAAGCTGAACAATTACACACTGGTTTGAGTCTCTTAGAAAAAGATCAGAAGATATAACATGGTGCGCCTGCTCCGAACAGGAACTTCTTCTGACAATAACAGCCCTAATAATGGATAGCTGCCCAAATCCGCCCTGGTAGGGAGTCTCAAGAAGTATCAGCAAAGAGACACAGAAAAATATGCGACTGCTCCCCGCAGCAGCTTCCTGTGACAAAACAGTTTTAATAGGAGCTGACAACTTCACCCCAGTTTGGTTCTCAAAAAGTAATTACGAGGAGATACAACAATCTGCAACTTCTCCTCGCAGGAGCTTCTTGTGACAATAAAAGCTTTGATAGGCAATAGCTCCCCAACTACACACCGGTTGGGGTCTCATGAAGTAAAGACCAGAAGATAGAACAACCTGCGACTGCTTCGAGCAGGAGCTTCTTGTGACAATAACAGCTCTAATAGGGGAAAGCTGAACAACTACACTCTGGTAGTAAATATAGACCAGAAGATATAACAACGTGCGACTGCTCCACGCAGGAAATTCCTGTGCCAATAACAGCTCTAATAGGTGCTGACAACTGCACTCCAGTTTGGTTCTCTAAAATTAACGACGAGGAGATACAACAATCTAAGAGTGCTCCGCGCACGAGCTTCTTGTGACAATAACAGCTTTGATAGGGTATAGCTCCACAACTACACACCGGTCGGGGTCTCATGAAGTAAAGACCAGAAGATATAAAAACCTGCAACTGCTCCGAGCAGGAGCTTCTTGTGACAATAACAGCTCTAATAGGGTATAGCTGCCCAATTGAACACCGGTTGGGAGTCCCAAGGAGTATTGAAGAGGAGACACAAAATCCTGCAAATGCTCCGCTCAGAAATTCTTGTGACAAAAACAGCTCAAATAGGGGATAGCTTATCAAATCCGCCGCTGTTGGGAGTCTCAAGAAGTATCAGCAAAGAGACACAGAAAAAACTGCGACTGCTCCCCGCAGCAGCTTTCTGTGACAATACACTTCTAATAGGTGCTGACAACTTCACCCCAGTTTGGTTCTCAAAAAGTAACTACGAGGAGATACAACAATCTGCAACTTCTCCGCGCACGAGCTTCTTGTGACAATAACAGATTTGATAGGGAATAGCTCCACAACTACACACCGGTCGGGGTCTCATGGAGTAAAGACCAGAAGATATAACAACCTGCGACTGTTCCGAGCAGGAATTCCTTGTGACAATAACAGCTCTAATAGTGGAATGCTGCCCAAGTGCATCTCGTTTGGGATTCTCAAGAGGTAACGACGAGAAGATTCAGCAACCTGCGACTGTCTGCGCAGGAGCTTCTCGTGACATTAACAGCTCTTAAGAGGAGATAGCGGCCCAGATCCACCCCGTTTGGGGACTCATGAAGTATTGACAAGGAGATATGACAACTTGCGACTGCTTTTCGGAGGAGTTTAGTTTGACAATAACAATTCTAATAGGGAATATCTGACAACTCCAACCCAGTTGGGTTCCCAGAAAGTGCCGACGAGGAGATACAAAAACCTTGTTGGGGTCTCATGAAGTAAAGACCAGACGATATAACAACCTGCGACTGCTTCGCGCAGGAGCTTCCGGTGACAATAACAGCTCTAATAGGTGCTGACAACCGCACCCCAGTTGGGTTCTCAATGGAACGACGAGGAGATACAACTATCTGCAACTTCTCCGAGCAGGAGCTTCTTGTGACAATAACAGCTCTGATAGGGGATAGCTGCCCGAATTAAACCCGGTTGGGGTCTCAAGGAGTATTGAAAAGCAGACAAAAAACCTGCAAATGCTCCCCGCAGGAACTTTATTGACACTAACAGCTCTAATAGTGGAGAGCTGTCCACATCCCCCGCGGTTAGAAGTGTCAAGCAGTATCAACAAAGAGACACATAAAAACCTGCGACTGCTCCCCGCAGCAGCTTCTTGTGACAATACAGCTCTAATAGTGGATTGCTACACTATTACACCCCATGTTGGGGTCTTAAGAAGTGACGAACAGACGATATAACAACCTGCGACTGCTCCGCGCAGGAGCTTCCGGTGACAATAACACCTCTAATAGGTGCTGACAACCGCACCCCAGTTGGGTGCTCAATGGAACGACGAGGAGATACAACTATCTGCAACTTATCCGCGCAGGATTTTCTTGGTCAATAACGGCTCAGATAGGGGATAGCTGCAAGACTTCACATCGGTTGGGGTCTCATGAAGTACAGACCAGAAGATATATCAACCTGCGACAGCTCCGAGAAGGAGCTTCTTGTGACGATAACAGCTCAAATAGTGGATAGCTGCCCAGTCTCAGGAAGTATTGAAGAGGAGAAACAATAACCTACAAATGCTCCGCTCAGGAATTCTTGTGATAAAAGCAGCTCTAATAGGGGATAGCTGCCTAACTCCACCCTGGTTGGGTGTCTCAAGAAGTACTGACAAGGAGACACAAAAGCCTGCGACTGTTCCGCGCAGGAGCTTTTTGTGACAAAAACAGCTCAAATAGGGGATAGCTTATCAAATCCGCCGCTGTTGGGAGTCTCAAGAAGTATCAGCAAAGAGACACAGATAAAACTGCGACTGCTCCCCGTGGCAGCTTTCTGTGACAATACACTTCTAATAGGTGCTGACAACTTCACCCCAGTTTGGTTCTCAAAAAGTAACTACGAGGAGATACAACAATCTGCAACTTCTCCGCGCACGAGCTTCTTGTGACAATAACAGATTTGATAGGGAATAGCTCCACAACTACACACCGGTCGGGGTCTCATGGAGTAAAGACCAGAAGATATAACAACCTGCGACTGTTCCGAGCAGGAATTCCTTGTTACAATAACAGCTCTAATAGTGGAAAGCTGCCCAAGTGCATCTCGTTTGGGATTCTCAAGAGGTAACGACGAGAAGATTCAGCAACCTGCGACTGTCTGCGCAGGAGCTTCTCGTGACATTAACAGCTCTTAAGAGGAGATAGCGGCCCAGATCCACCCCGTTTGGGGACTCATGAAGTATTGACAAGGAGATATGACAACTTGCGACTGCTTTTCGGAGGAGTTTAGTTTGACAATAACAATTCTAATAGGGAATATCTGACAACTCCAACGCAGTTGGGTTCCCAGAAAGTGCCGACGAGGAGATACAAAAACTTTGTTGGGGTCTCATGAAGTAAAGACCAGACGATATAACAACCTGCGACTGCTCCGCGCAGGAGCTTCCGGTGACAATAACAGCTCTTATAGGTGCTGACAACCGCACCCCAGTTGGGTTCTCAATGGAACGACGAGGAGACACAACTATCTGCAACTTCTCCGAGCAGGAGCTTCTTGTGACAATAACAGCTCTGATAGGGGATAGCTGCCCGAATTAAACCCGGTTGGGGTCTCAAGGAGTATTGAAAAGCAGACAAAAAACCTGCAAATGCTCCCCGCAGGAACTTTATTGACACTAACAGCTCTAATAGTGGAGAGCTGTCCACATCCCCCGCGGTTAGAAGTGTCAAGCAGTATCAACAAAGAGACACATAAAAACCTGCGACTGCTCCCCGCAGCAGCTTCTTGTGACAATACAGCTGTAATAGTGGATTGCTACACTATTACACCCCATGTTGGGGTCTTAAGAAGTGACGAACAGACGATATAACAACCTGCGACTGCTCCGCGCAGGAGCTTCCGGTGACAATAACACCTCTAATAGGTGCTGACAACCGCACCCCAGTTGGGTGCTCAATGGAACGACGAGGAGATACAACTATCTGCAACTTATCCGCGCAGGATTTTCTTGGTCAATAACGGCTCAGATAGGGGATAGCTGCAAGACTTCACATCGGTTGGGGTCTCATGAAGTACAGAACAGAAGATATATCAACCTGCGACAGCTCCGAGAAGGAGCTTCTTGTGACGATAACAGCTCAAATAGTGGATAGCTGCCCAGTCTCAGGAAGTATTGAAGAGGAGAAACAATAACCTACAAATGCTCCGCTCAGGAATTCTTGTGATAAAAGCAGCTCTAATAGGGGATAGCTGCCTAACTCCACCCTGGTTGGGTGTCTCAAGAAGTACTGACAAGGAGACACAAAAGCCTGCGACTGTTCCGCGCAGGAGCTTTTTGTGACAAAAACAGCTCAAATAGGGGATAGCTTATCAAATCCGCCGCTGTTGGGAGTCTCAAGAAGTATCAGCAAAGAGACACAGATAAAACTGCGACTGCTCCCCGTGGCAGCTTTCTGTGACAATACACTTCTAATAGGTGCTGACAAACTTCACCCCAGTTTGGTTCTCAAAAAGTAACTACGAGGAGATACAACAATCTGCAACTTCTCCGCTCACGAGCTTCTTGTGACAATAACAGATTTGATAGGGAATAGCTCCACAACTACACACCGGTCGGGGTCTCATGGAGTAAAGACCAGAAGATATAACAACCTGCGACTGTTCCGAGCAGGAATTCCTTGTTACAATAACAGCTCTAATAGTGGAAAGCTGCCCAAGTGCATCTCGTTTGGGATTCTCAAGAGGTAACGACGAGAAGATTCAGCAACCTGCGACTGTCTGCGCAGGAGCTTCTCGTGACATTAACAGCTCTTAAGAGGAGATAGCGGCCCAGATCCACCCCGTTTGGGGACTCATGAAGTATTGACAAGGAGATATGACAACTTGCGACTGCTTTTCGGAGGAGTTTAGTTTGACAATAACAATTCTAATAGGGAATATCTGACAACTCCAACGCAGTTGGGTTCCCAGAAAGTGCCGACGAGGAGATACAAAAACTTTGTTGGGGTCTCATGAAGTAAAGACCAGACGATATAACAACCTGCGACTGCTCCGCGCAGGAGCTTCCGGTGACAATAACAGCTCTTATAGGTGCTGACAACCGCACCCCAGTTGGGTTCTCAATGGAACGACGAGGAGACACAACTATCTGCAACTTCTCCGAGCAGGAGCTTCTTGTGACAATAACAGCTCTGATAGGGGATAGCTGCCCGAATTAAACCCGGTTGGGGTCTCAAGGAGTATTGAAAAGCAGACAAAAAACCTGCAAATGCTCCCCGCAGGAACTTTATTGACACTAACAGCTCTAATAGTGGAGAGCTGTCCACATCCCCCGCGGTTAGAAGTGTCAAGCAGTATCAACAAAGAGACACATAAAAACCTGCGACTGCTCCCCGCAGCAGCTTCTTGTGACAATACAGCTGTAATAGTGGATTGCTACACTATTACACCCCATGTTGGGGTCTTAAGAAGTGACGAACAGACGATATAACAACCTGCGACTGCTCCGCGCAGGAGCTTCCGGTGACAATAACACCTCTAATAGGTGCTGACAACCGCACCCCAGTTGGGTGCTCAATGGAACGACGAGGAGATACAACTATCTGCAACTTATCCGCGCAGGATTTTCTTGGTCAATAACGGCTCAGATAGGGGATAGCTGCAAGACTTCACATCGGTTGGGGTCTCATGAAGTACAGACCAGAAGATATATCAACCTGCGACAGCTCCGAGAAGGAGCTTCTTGTGACGATAACAGCTCAAATAGTGGATAGCTGCCCAGTCTCAGGAAGTATTGAAGAGGAGAAACAATAACCTACAAATGCTCCGCTCAGGAATTCTTGTGATAAAAGCAGCTCTAATAGGGGATAGCTGCCTAACTCCACCCTGGTTGGGTGTCTCAAGAAGTACTGACAAGGAGACACAAAAGCCTGCGACTGTTCCGCGCAGGAGCTTTTTGTGACAAAAACAGCTCAAATAGGGGATAGCTTATCAAATCCGCCGCTGTTGGGAGTCTCAAGAAGTATCAGCAAAGAGACACAGATAAAACTGCGACTGCTCCCCGTGGCAGCTTTCTGTGACAATACACTTCTAATAGGTGCTGACAAACTTCACCCCAGTTTGGTTCTCAAAAAGTAACTACGAGGAGATACAACAATCTGCAACTTCTCCGCTCACGAGCTTCTTGTGACAATAACAGATTTGATAGGGAATAGCTCCACAACTACACACCGGTCGGGGTCTCATGGAGTAAAGACCAGAAGATATAACAACCTGCGACTGTTCCGAGCAGGAATTCCTTGTTACAATAACAGCTCTAATAGTGGAAAGCTGCCCAAGTGCATCTCGTTTGGGATTCTCAAGAGGTAACGACGAGAAGATTCAGCAACCTGCGACTGTCTGCGCAGGAGCTTCTCGTGACATTAACAGCTCTTAAGAGGAGATAGCGGCCCAGATCCACCCCGTTTGGGGACTCATGAAGTATTGACAAGGAGATATGACAACTTGCGACTGCTTTTCGGAGGAGTTTAGTTTGGCAATAACAATTCTAATAGGGAATATCTGACAACTCCAACCCAGTTGGGTTCCCAGAAAGTGCCGACGAGGAGATACAAAAACCTTGTTGGGGTCTCATGAAGTAAAGACCAGACGATATAACAACCTGCGACTGCTCCGCGCAGGAGCTTCCGGTGACAACAACAGCTCTAATAGGTGCTGACAACCGCACCCCAGTTGGGTTCTCAATGGAACGACGAGGAGATACAACTATCTGCAACTTCTCCGAGCAGGAGCTTCTTGTGACAATAACAGCTCTGATAGGGGATAGCTGCCCGAATTAAACCCGGTTGGGGTCTCAAGGAGTATTGAAAAGCAGACAAAAAAACTGCAAATGCTCCCCGCAGGAACTTTATTGACACTAACAGCTCTAATAGTGGAGAGCTGTCCACATCCCCCGCGGTTAGAAGTGTCAAGCAGTATCAACAAAGAGACACATAAAAACCTGCGACTGCTCCCCGCAGCAGCTTCTTGTGACAATACAGCTCTAATAGTGGATTGCTACACTATTACACCCCATGTTGGGGTCTTAAGAAGTGACGAACAGACGATATAACAACCTGCGACTGCTCCGCGCAGGAGCTTCCGGTGACAATAACACCTCTAATAGGTGCTGACAACCGCACCCCAGTTGGGTGCTCAATGGAACGACGAGGAGATACAACTATCTGCAACTTATCCGCTCAGGAATTTCTTGGTCAATAACGGCTCAGATAGGGGATAGCTGCAAGACTTCACATCGGTTGGGGTCTCATGAAGTACAGACCAGAAGATATATCAACCTGCGACAGCTCCGAGAAGGAGCTTCTTGTGACGATAACAGCTCAAATAGTGGATAGCTGCCCAGTCTCAGGAAGTATTGAAGAGGAGAAACAATAACCTACAAATGCTCCGCTCAGGAATTCTTGTGATAAAAGCAGCTCTAATAGGGGATAGCTGCCTAACTCCACCCTGGTTGGGTGTCTCAAGAAGTACTGACAAGGAGACACAAAAGCCTGCGACTGTTCCGCGCAGGAGCTTTTTGTGACAAAAACAGCTCAAATAGGGGATAGCTTATCAAATCCGCCGCTGTTGGGAGTCTCAAGAAGTATCAGCAAAGAGACACAGATAAAACTGCGACTGCTCCCCGTGGCAGCTTTCTGTGACAATACACTTCTAATAGGTGCTGACAAACTTCACCCCAGTTTGGTTCTCAAAAAGTAACTACGAGGAGATACAACAATCTGCAACTTCTCCGCTCACGAGCTTCTTGTGACAATAACAGATTTGATAGGGAATAGCTCCACAACTACACACCGGTCGGGGTCTCATGGAGTAAAGACCAGAAGATATAACAACCTGCGACTGTTCCGAGCAGGAATTCCTTGTTACAATAACAGCTCTAATAGTGGAAAGCTGCCCAAGTGCATCTCGTTTGGGATTCTCAAGAGGTAACGACGAGAAGATTCAGCAACCTGCGACTGTCTGCGCAGGAGCTTCTCGTGACATTAACAGCTCTTAAGAGGAGATAGCGGCCCAGATCCACCCCGTTTGGGGACTCATGAAGTATTGACAAGGAGATATGACAACTTGCGACTGCTTTTCGGAGGAGTTTAGTTTGACAATAACAATTCTAATAGGGAATATCTGACAACTCCAACCCAGTTGGGTTCCCAGAAAGTGCCGACGAGGAGATACAAAAACCTTGTTGGGGTCTCATGAAGTAAAGACCAGACGATATAACAACCTGCGACTGCTCCGCGCAGGAGCTTCCGGTGACAATAACAGCTCTAATAGGTGCTGACAACCGCACCCCAGTTGGGTTCTCAATGGAACGACGAGGAGATACAACTATCTGCAACTTCTCCGAGCAGGAGCTTCTTGTGACAATAACAGCTCTGATAGGGGATAGCTGCCCGAATTAAACCCGGTTGGGGTCTCAAGGAGTATTGAAAAGCAGACAAAAAACCTGCAAATGCTCCCCGCAGGAACTTTATTGACACTAACAGCTCTAATAGTGGAGAGCTGTCCACATCTCCCGCGGTTAGAAGTGTCAAGCAGTATCAACAAAGAGACACATAAAAACCTGCGACTGCTCCCCGCAGCAGCTTCTTGTGACAATACAGCTCTAATAGTGGATTGCTACACTATTACACCCCATGTTGGGGTCTTAAGAAGTGACGAACAGACGATATAACAACCTGCGACTGCTCCGCGCAGGAGCTTCCGGTGACAATAACACCTCTAATAGGTGCTGACAACCGCACCCCAGTTGGGTGCTCAATGGAACGACGAGGAGATACAACTATCTGCAACTTATCCGCGCAGGATTTTCTTGGTCAATAACGGCTCAGATAGGGGATAGCTGCAAGACTTCACATCGGTTGGGGTCTCATGAAGTACAGACCAGAAGATATATCAACCTGCGACAGCTCCGAGAAGGAGCTTCTTGTGACGATAACAGCTCTTATAGGGGATAGCTGCCTAACTCCACCCTGGTTGGGTGTCTCAAGAAGTACTGACAAGGAGACACAAAAGCCTGCGACTGTTCCGCGCAGGAGCTTTTTGTGACAAAAACAGCTCAAATAGGGGATAGCTTATCAAATCCGCCGCTGTTGGGAGTCTCAAGAAGTATCAGCAAAGAGACACAGATAAAACTGCGACTGCTCCCCGTGGCAGCTTTCTGTGGCAATACACTTCTAATAGGTGCTGACAACTTCACCCCAGTTTGGTTCTCAAAAAGTAACTACGAGGAGATACAACAATCTGCAACTTCTCCGCGCACGAGCTTCTTGTGACAATAACAGATTTGATAGGGAATAGCTCCACAACTACACACCGGTCGGGGTCTCATGGAGTAAAGACCAGAAGATATAACAACCTGCGACTGTTCCGAGCAGGAATTCTTTGTGACAATAACAGCTCTAATAGTGGAAAGCTGCCCAAGTGCATCTCGTTTGGGATTCTCAAGAGGTAATGACGAGAAGATTCAGCAACCTGCGACTGTCTGCGCAGGAGCTTCTCGTGACATTAACAGCTCTTAAGAGGAGATAGCGGCCCAGATCCACCCCGTTTGGGGACTCATGAAGTATTGACAAGGAGATATGACAACTTGCGACTGCTTTTCGGAGGAGTTCAGTTTGACAATAACAATTCTAATAGGGAATATCTGACAACTCCAACCCAGTTGGGTTCCCAGAAAGTGCCGACGAGGAGATACAAAAACCTTGTTGGGGTCTCATGAAGTAAAGACCAGACGATATAACAACCTGCGACTGCTCCGCGCAGGAGCTTCCGGTGACAATAACAGCTCTAATAGGTGCTGACAACCGCACCCCAGTTGGGTTCTCAATGGAACGACGAGGAGATACAACTATCTGCAACTTCTCCGAGCAGGAGCTTCTTGTGACAATAACAGCTCTGATAGGGGATAGCTGCCCGAATTAAACCCGGTTGGGGTCTCAAGGAGTATTGAAAAGCAGACAAAAAACCTGCAAATGCTCCCCGCAGGAACTTTATTGACACTAACAGCTCTAATAGAGGAGAGCTGTCCACATCCCCCGCGGTTAGAAGTGTCAAGCAGTATCAACAAAGAGACACATAAAAACCTGCGACTGCTCCCCGCAGCAGCTTCTTGTGACAATACAGCTCTAATAGTGGATTGCTACACTATTACACCCCATGTTGGGGTCTTAAGAAGTGACGAACAGACGATATAACAACCTGCGACTGCTCCGCGCAGGAGCTTCCGGTGACAATAACACCTCTAATAGGTGCTGACAACCGCACCCCAGTTGGGTGCTCAATGGAACGACGAGGAGATACAACTATCTGCAACTTATCCGCGCAGGATTTTCTTGGTCAATAACGGCTCAGATAGGGGATAGCTGCAAGACTTCACATCCGTTGGGGTCTCATGAAGTACAGACCAGAAGATATATCAACCTGCGACAGCTCCGAGAAGGAGCTTCTTGTGACGATAACAGCTCAAATAGTGGATAGCTACCCAGTCTCAGGAAGTATTGAAGAGGAGAAACAATAACCTACAAATGCTCCGCTCAGGAATTCTTGTGATAAAAGCAGCTCTAATAGGGGATAGCTGCCTAACTCCACCCTGGTTGGGTGTCTCAAGATGTACTGACAAGGAGACACAAAAGCCTGCGACTGTTCCGCGCAGGAGCTTTTTGTGACAAAAACAGCTCAAATAGGGGATAGCTTATCAAATCCGCCGCTGTTGGGAGTCTCAAGAAGTATCAGCAAAGAGACACAGATAAAACTGCGACTGCTCCCCGTGGCAGCTTTCTGTGACAATACACTTCTAATAGGTGCTGACAACTTCACCCCAGTTTGGTTCTCAAAAAGTAACTACGAAGAGATACAACAATCTGCAACTTCTCCGCGCACGAGCTTCTTGTGACAATAACAGATTTGATAGGGAATAGCTCCACAACTACACACCGGTCGGGGTCTCATGGAGTAAAGACCAGAAGATATAACAACCTGCAACTGTTCCGAGCAGGAATTCCTTGTGACAATAACAGCTCTAATAGTGGAAAGCTGCCCAAGTGCATCTCGTTTGGGATTCTCAAGAGGTAACGACGAGAAGATTCAGCAACCTGCGACTGTCTGCGCAGGAGCTTCTCGTGACATTAACAGCTCTTAAGAGGAGATAGCGGCCCAGATCCACCCCGTTTGGGGACTCATGAAGTATTGACAAGGAGATATGACAACTTGCGACTGCTTTTCGGAGGAGTTTAGTTTGACAATAACAATTCTAATAGGGAATATCTGACAACTCCAACCCAGTTGGGTTCCCAGAAAGTGCCGACGAGGAGATACAAAAACCTTGTTGGGGTCTCATGAAGTAAAGACCAGACGATATAACAACCTGCGACTGCTCCGCGCAGGAGCTTCCGGTGACAATAACAGCTCTAATAGGTGCTGACAACCGCACCCCAGTTGGGTTCTCAATGGAACGACGAGGAGATACAACTATCTGCAACTTCTCCGAGCAGGAGCTTCTTGTGACAATAACAGCTCTGATAGGGGATAGCTGCCCGAATTAAACCCGGTTGGGGTCTCAAGGAGTATTGAAAAGCAGACAAAAAACCTGCAAATGCTCCCCGCAGGAACTTTATTGACACTAACAGCTCTAATAGTGGAGAGCTGTCCACATCCCCCGCGGTTAGAAGTGTCAAGCAGTATCAACAAAGAGACACATAAAAACCTGCGACTGCTCCCCGCAGCAGCTTCTTGTGACAATACAGCTCTAATAGTGGATTGCTACACTATTACACCCCATGTTGGGGTCTTAAGAAGTGACGAACAGACGATATAACAACCTGCGACTGCTCCGCGCAGGAGCTTCCGGTGACAATAACACTTCTAATAGGTGCTGACAACCGCACCCCAGTTGGGTGCTCAATGGAACGACGAGGAGATGCAACTATCTGCAACTTATCCGCGCAGGATTTTCTTGGTCAATAACGGCTCAGATGGGGGATAGCTGCAAGACTTCACATCCGTTGGGGTCTCATGAAGTACAGACCAGAAGATATATCAACCTGCGACAGCTCCGAGAAGGAGCTTCTTGTGACGATAACAGCTCAAATAGTCGATAGCTGCCCAGTCTCAGGAAGTATTGAAGAGGAGAAACAATAACCTACAAATGCTCCGCTCAGGAATTCTTGTGATAAAAGCAGCTCTAATAGGGGATAGCTGCCTAACTCCACCCTGGTTGGGTGTCTCAAGAAGTACTGACAAGGAGACACAAAAGCCTGCGACTAATCCGCGCAGGAGCTTTTTGTGACAAAAACAGCTCAAATAGGGGATAGCTTATCAAATCCGCCGCTGTTGGGAGTCTCAAGAAGTATCAGCAAAGAGACGCAGATAAAACTGCGACTGCTCCCCGTGGCAGCTTTCTGTGACAATACACTTCTAATAGGTGCTGACAACTTCACCCCAGTTTGGTTCTCAAAAAGTAACTACGAGGAGATACAACAATCTGCAACTTCTCCGCGCACGAGCTTCTTGTGACAATAACAGATTTGATAGGGAATAGCTCCACAACTACACACCGGTCGGGGTCTCATGGAGTAAAGACCAGAAGATATAACAACCTGCGACTGTTCCGAGCAGGAATTCCTTGTGACAATAACAGCTCTAATAGTGGAAAGCTGCCCAAGTGCATCTCGTTTGGGATTCTCAAGAGGTAACGACGAGAAGATTCAGCAACCTGCGACTGTCTGCGCAGGAGCTTCTCGTGACATTAACAGCTCTTAAGAGGAGATAGCGGCCCAGATCCACCCCGTTTGGGGACTCATGAAGTATTGACAAGGAGATATGACAAGTTGCGACTGCTTTTCGGAGGAGTTTAGTTTGACAATAACAATTCTAATAGGGAATATCTGACAACTCCAACCCAGTTGGGTTCCCAGAAAGTGCCGACGAGGAGATACAAAAACCTTGTTGGGGTCTCATGAAGTAAAGACCAGACGATATAACAACCTGCGACTGCTCCGCGCAGGAGCTTCCGGTGACAATAACAGCTCTAATAGGTGCTGACAACCGCACTCCAGTTGGGTTCTCAATGGAACGACGAGGAGATACAACTATCTGCAACTTCTCCGAGCAGGAGCTTCTTGTGACAATAACAGCTCTGATAGGGGATAGCTGCCCGAATTAAACCCGGTTGGGGTCTCAAGGAGTATTGAAAAGCAGACAAAAAACCTGCAAATGCTCCCCGCAGGAACTTTATTGACACTAACAGCTCTAATAGTGGAGAGCTGTCCACATCCCCCGCGGTTAGAAGTGTCAAGCAGTATCAACAAAGAGACACATAAAAACCTGCGACTGCTCCCCGCAGCAGCTTCTTGTGACAATACAGCTCTAATAGTGGATTGCTACACTATTACACCACATGTTGGGGTCTTAAGAAGTGACGAACAGACGATATAACAACCTGCGACTGCTCCGCGCAGGAGCTTCCGGTGACAATAACACCTCTAATAGGTGCTGACAACCGCACCCCAGTTGGGTGCTCAATGGAACGACGAGGAGATACAACTATCTGCAACTTATCCGCGCAGGATTTTCTTGGTCAATAACGGCTCAGATAGGGGATAGCTGCAAGACTTCACATCGGTTGGGGTCTCATGAAGTACAGACCAGAAGATATATCAACCTGCGACAGCTCCGAGAAGGAGCTTCTTGTGACGATAACAGCTCAAATAGTGGATAGCTGCCCAGTCTCAGGAAGTATTGAAGAGGAGAAACAATAACCTACAAATGCTCCGCTCAGGAATTCTTGTGATAAAAGCAGCTCTAATAGGGGTTAGCTGCCTAACTCCACCCTGGTTGGGTGTCTCAAGAAGTACTGACAAGGAGACACAAAAGCCTGCGACTGTTCCGCGCAGGAGCTTTTTGTGACAAAAACAGCTCAAATAGGGGATAGCTTATCAAATCCGCCGCTGTTGGGAGTCTCAAGAAGTATCAGCAAAGAGACACAGATAAAACTGCGACTGCTCCCCGTGGCAGCTTTCTGTGACAATACACTTCTAATAGGTGCTGACAACTTCACCCAAGTTTGGTTCTCAAAAAGTAACTACGAGGAGATACAACAATCTGCAACTTCTCCGCGCACGAGCTTCTTGTGACAATAACAGATTTGATAGGGAATAGCTCCACAACTACACACCGGTCGGGGTCTCATGGAGTAAAGACCAGAAGATATAACAACCTGCGACTGTTCCGAGCAGGAATTCCTTGTGACAATAACAGCTCTAATCGTGGAAAGCTGCCCAAGTGCATCTCGTTTGGGATTCTCAAGAGGTAACGACGAGAAGATTCAGCAACCTGCGACTGTCTGCGCAGGAGCTTCTCGTGACATTAACAGCTCTTAAGAGGAGATAGCGGCCCAGATCCACCCCGTTTGGGGACTCATGAAGTATTGACAAGGAGATATGACAACTTGCGACTGCTTTTCGGAGGAGTTTAGTTTGACAATAACAATTCTAATAGGGAATATCTGACAACTCCAACCCAGTTGGGTTCCCAGAAAGTGCCGACGAGGAGATACAAAAACCTTGTTGGGGTCTCATGAAGTAAAGACCAGACGATATAACAACCTGCGACTGCTCCGCGCAGGAGCTTCCGGTGACAATAACAGCTCTAATAGGTGCTGACAACCGCACCCCAGTTGGGTTCTCAATGGAACGACGAGGAGATACAACTATCTGCAACTTCTCGGAGCAGGAGCTTCTTGTGACAATAACAGCTCTGATAGGGGATAGCTGCCCGAATTAAACCCGGTTGGGGTCTCAAGGAGTATTGAAAAGCAGACAAAAAACCTGCAAATGCTCCCCGCAGGAACTTTATTGACACTAACAGCTCTTATAGTGAAGAGCTGTCCACATCCCCCGCGGTTAGAAGTGTCACGCAGTATCAACAAAGAGACACATAAAAACCTGCGACTGCTCCCCGCAGCAGCTTCTTGTGACAATACAGCTCTAATAGTGGATTGCTACACTATTACACCCCATGTTGGGGTCTTAAGAAGTGACGAACAGACGATATAACAACCTGCGACTGCTCCGCGCAGGAGCTTCCGGTGACAATAACACCTCTAATAGGTGCTGACAACCGCACCCCAGTTGGGTGCTCAATGGAACGACGAGGAGATACAACTATCTGCAACTTATCCGCGCAGGATTTTCTTGGTCAATAACGGCTCAGATAGGGGATAGCTGCAAGACTTCACATCGGTTGGGGTCTCATGAAGTACAGACCAGAAGATATATCAACCTGCGACAGCTCCGAGAAGGAGCTTCTTGTGACGATAACAGCTCAAATAGTGGATAGCTGCCCAGTCTCAGGAAGTATTGAAGAGGAGAAACAATAACCTACAAATGCTCCGCTCAGGAATTCTTGTGATAAAAGCAGCTCTAATAGGGGTTAGCTGCCTAACTCCACCCTGGTTGGGTGTCTCAAGAAGTACTGACAAGGAGACACAAAAGCCTGCGACTGTTCCGCGCAGGAGCTTTTTGTGACAAAAACAGCTCAAATAGGGGATAGCTTATCAAATCCGCCGCTGTTGGGAGTCTCAAGAAGTATCAGCAAAGAGACACAGATAAAACTGCGACTGCTCCCCGTGGCAGCTTTCTGTGACAATACACTTCTAATAGGTGCTGACAACTTCACCCAAGTTTGGTTCTCAAAAAGTAACTACGAGGAGATACAACAATCTGCAACTTCTCCGCGCACGAGCTTCTTGTGACAATAACAGATTTGATAGGGAATAGCTCAACAACTACACACCGGTCGGGGTCTCATGGAGTAAAGACCAGAAGATATAACAACCAGCGACTGTTCCGAGCAGGAATTCCTTGTGACAATAACAGCTCTAATAGTGGAAAGCTGCCCAAGTGCATCTCGTTTGGGATTCTCAAGAGGTAACGACGAGAAGATTCAGCAACCTGCGACTGTCTGCGCAGGAGCTTCTCGTGACATTAACAGCTCTTAAGAGGAGATAGCGGCCCAGATCCACCCCGTTTGGGGACTCATGAAGTATTGACAAGGAGATATGACAACTTGCGACTGCTTTTCGGAGGAGTTTAGTTTGACAATAACAATTCTAATAGGGAATATCTGACAACTCCAACCCAGTTGGGTTCCCAGAAAGTGCCGACGAGGAGATACAAAAACCTTGTTGGGGTCTCATGAAGTAAAGACCAGACGATATAACAACCTGCGACTGCTCCGCGCAGGAGCTTCCGGTGACAATAACAGCTCTAATAGGTGCTGACAACCGCACCACAGTTGGGTTCTCAATGGAACGACGAGGAGATACAACTATCTGCAACTTCTCCGAGCAGGAGCTTCTTGTGACAATAACAGCTCTGATAGGGGATAGCTGCCCGAATTAAACCCGGTTGGGGTCTCAAGGAGTATTGAAAAGCAGACAAAAAACCTGCAAATGCTCCCCGCAGGAACTTTATTGACACTAACAGCTCTAATAGAGGAGAGCTGTCCACATCCCCCGCGGTTAGAAGTGTCAAGCAGTATCAACAAAGAGACACATAAAAACCTGCGACTGCTCCCCGCAGCAGCTTCTTGTGACAATACAGCTCTAATAGTGGATTGCTACTCTATTACACCCCATGTTGGGGTCTTAAGAAGTGACGAACAGACGATATAACAACCTGCGACTGCTCCGCGCAGGAGCTTCCGGTGACAATAACACCTCTAATAGGTGCTGACAACCGCACCCCAGTTGGGTGCTCAATGGAACGACGAGGAGATACAACTATCTGCAACTTATCCGCGCAGGATTTTCTTGGTCAATAACGGCTCAGATAGGGGATAGCTGCAAGACTTCACATCGGTTGAGGTCTCATGAAGTACAGACCAGAAGATATATCAACCTGCGACAGCTCCGAGAAGGAGCTTCTTGTGACGATAACAGCTCAAATAGTGGATAGCTGCCCAGTCTCAGGAAGTATTTAAGAGGAGAAACAATAACCTACAAATGCTCCGCTCAGGAATTCTTGTGATAAAAGCAGCTCTAATAGGGGATAGCTGCCTAACTCCACCCTGGTTGGGTGTCTCAAGAAGTACTGACAAGGAGACACAAAAGCCTGCGACTGTTCCGCGCAGGAGCTTTTTGTGACAAAAACAGCTCAAATAGGGGATAGCTTATCAAATCCGCCGCTGTTGGGAGTCTCAAGAAGTATCAGCAAAGAGACACAGATAAAACTGCGACTGCTCCCCGTGGCAGCTTTCTGTGACAATACACTTCTAATAGGTGCTGACAACTTCACCCCAGTTTGGTTCTCAAAAAGTAACTACGAGGAGATACAACAATCTGCAACTTCTCCGCGCACGAGCTTCTTGTGACAATAACAGATTTGATAGGGAATAGCTCCACAACTACACACCGGTCGGGGTCTCATGGAGTAAAGACCAGAAGATATAACAACCAGCGACTGTTCCGAGCAGGAATTCCTTGTGACAATAACAGCTCTAATAGTGGAAAGCTGCCCAAGTGCATCTCGTCTGGGATTCTCAAGAGGTAACGACGAGAAGATTCAGCAACCTGCGACTGTCTGCGCAGGAGCATCTCGTGACATTAACAGCTATTAAGAGGAGATAGCGGCCCAGATCCACCCCGTTTGGGGACTCGTGAATTATTGACAAGGAGATATGACAACTTGCGACTGCTTTTCGGAGGAGTTTAGTTTGACAATAACAATTCTAATAGGGAATATCTGACAACTCCAACCCAGTTGGGTTCCCAGAAAGTGCTGACGAGGAGATACAAAAACCTTGTTGGGGTCTCATGAAGTAAAGACCAGACGATATAACAACCTGCGACTGCTCCGCGCAGGAGCTTCCGGTGACAATAACAGCTCTAATAGGTGCTGACAACCGCACCCCAGTTGGGTTCTCAATGGAACGACGAGGAGATACAACTATCTGCAACTTCTCCGAGCAGGAGCTTCTTGTGACAATAACAGCTCTGATATGGGATAGCTGCCCGAATTAAACCCGGTTGGGGTCTCAAGGAGTATTGAAAAGCAGACAAAAAACCTGCAAATGCTCCCCGCAGGAACTTTATTGACACTAACAGCTCTAATAGTGGAGAGCTGTCCACATCCCCCGCGGTTAGAAGTGTCAAGCAGTATCAACAAAGAGACACATAAAAACCTGCGACTGCTCCCCGCAGCAGCTTCTTGTGACAATACAGCTCTAATAGTGGATTGCTACACTATTACACCCCATGTTGGGGTCTTAAGAAGTGACGAACAGACGATATAACAACCTGCGACTGCTCCGCGCAGGAGCATCCGGTGACAATAACACCTCTAATAGGTGCTGACAACCGCACCCCAGTTGGGTGCTCAATGGAACGACGAGGAGATACAACTATCTGCAACTTATCCGCGCAGGATTTTCTTGGTCAATAACGGCTCAGATAGGGGATAGCTGCAAGACTTCACATCGGTTGGGGTCTCATGAAGTACAGACCAGAAGATATATCAACCTGCGACAGCTCCGAGAAGGAGCTTCTTGTGACGATAACAGCTCAAATAGTGGATAGCTACCCAGTCTCAGGAAGTATTGAAGAGGAGAAAGAATAACCTACAAATGCTCCGCTCAGGAATTCTTGTGATAAAAGCAGCTCTAATAGGGGATAGCTGCCTAACTCCACCCTGGTTGGGAGTCTCAAGAAGTACTGACAAGGAGACACAAAAGCCTGCGACTGTTCCGCGCAGGAGCTTTTTGTGACACTAACAGCTCTATTAGGGCATAGCTGCCCAACTAAGCCCCGTTTGGCAGGCTCAAGAAGTACCGGCGAGGAGATAAAATAATCTGCGAATGATCCGAGCCGAATGTTCCTGTGACAATAACAGCTCTAATAGGGGATAGCTGCTCAATTTCACACCGTTGTGAGTTTTATGAAGTAAAGACGAGAAGATAACAACCGGCGACTGCTGTGCACAGGAATTTTCTGCAGCAATGGCAGCTCTAATGAGAGATGGCTGCCCAACTTCAATTCGTTTGGGAGTCTCATGAGGTAACGACGAGAAAATTCAGCAATCTGCGACTGCTCTGCGCAGGAGCTTCTTTTGACATTAACAGCTCTTGAGAGGAGATAACAGCCCAAATCCAACCCAGTAGGGAACTCATGAAGTATTGACGAGGAGATATAACAAGTATCGGTTGCTCCGCGCCGGAGCTTCACTTAACAATAACAACTCTAGTAGGGGATATCTGACAACTCCACCCCAGTTGGGGTCTGAAAAAGTAAAGACGAGGAGATACAACAACCTGCGATGGTTCTGAGCAGGAAGTTCTTGGGACAATAACATCTCTAAAAGTGGAAAGCTGTCCATTTCCATCCCGTTTGGGATTTTCAAGAGGTAACGACGAGGAGGTAAAGCAATCTGCGAATGCTGTGCGCATGAGCTTCTTATAGGCTTCTTACAATAACAGCTCTAATAGGCGATAACTGCCCAAATTAACCATAGTTGGGAGTCTCAAGAATATTTGAAGGGGAGACACGAAAAACTGCAAATGCTCTGTGCAGGAATTCTTGTGAAAAAAAACAGATCTAATAGGGGAAGCTGAACAATTACACACTGGTTTGAGTCTCTTAGAAAAAGATCAGAAGATATAACATGGTGCGCCTGCTCCGAACAGGAACTTCTTCTGATAATAACAGCCCTAATAATGAATAGCTGACCAAATCCGCCCTGGTAGGGAGTCTCAAGAAGTATCAGCAAAGAGACACAGAAAAATATGCGACTGCTCCCCGCAGCAGCTTCCTGTGACAAAACAGTTCTAATAGGAGCTGACAACTTCACCCCAGTTTGGTTCTCAAAAAGTAATTACGAGGAGATACAACAATCTGCAACTTCTCCGCGCAGGAGCTTCTTGTGTCAATAAAAGCTTTGATAGGGAATAGCTCCCCAACTACACACCGGTTGGGCTCTCATGAAGTAAAGACCAGAAGATATAACAACCTGCGACTGCTTCGAGCAGGAGCTTCTTGTGACAATAACCGCTCTAATAGGGGAAAGCTGAACAACTACACACTGGTAGTAAGTAGAGACCAGAAGATATAACAACGTGCGACTGCTCCAAGCAGGAGCTTCTTATGACAAAAACTGCCCTAATAGGGGATAGCAGCCCATATCCGCCGCACTTGGGAGTCTCAAGAAGTATCAGCAAAGAGACACAGAAAAACCTGCGACTGCTCCCCGCAGCAGCTTCTTGTGACAATACAGCTGTAATAGGAGATTGCTACACAATTACACCCTTGTTGGGGTCTCATGAAGTAAAGACCAGACGATATAACAACCTGCAACTGCTCCACGCAGGAAATTCCTGTGCCAATAACAGCTCTAATAGGTGCTGACAACTGCACTCCAGTTTGGTTCTCGAAAATTAACGACGAGGAGATACAACAATCTAAGAGTGCTCCGCGCACGAGCTTTTTGTGACAATAACAGCTTTGATAGGGTATAGCTCCACAACTACACACCGGTCAGGGTCTCATGAAGTAAAGACCAGAAGATATAAAAACCTGCAACTGCTCCGAGCAGGAGCTTCTGGTGACAATAACAGCTCTAATAGGGTATAGCTGCCCAATTTAACATCGGTTGGGAGTCCCAAGGAGTATTGAAGAGGAGACACAAAATCCTGCAAATGCTCCGCTCAGAAATTCTTGTGACAAAAACAGCTCAAATAGGGGATAGCTTATCAAATCCGCCGCTGTTGGGAGTCTCAAGAAGTATCAGCAAAGAGACACAGAAAAAACTGCGACTGCTCACCGCAGCAGCTTTCTGTGACAATACACTTCTAATAGGTGCTGACAACTTCACCCCAGTTTGGTTCTCAAAAAGTAACTACGAGGAGATACAACAATCTGCAACTTATCCGCGCACGAGCTTCTTGTGACAATAACAGATTTGATAGGGAATAGCTCCACAACTACACACCAGTCGGGGTCTCATGGAGTAAAGACCAGAAGATATAACAACCTGCGACTGTTCAGAGCAGGAATTTCGTGTGACAATAACAGCTCTAATAGTGGAAAGCTGTCCAACTGCATCTCGTTTGGGATTCTCAAGAGGTAACGACGAGGAGATTCAGCAACCTGCGACTGTCTGCGCAGGAGCTTCTCGTGACATTAACAGCTCTTAAGAGGAGATAGCGGCCCAGATCCAGCCCGTTTGGGGACTCATGAAGTATTGACAAGGAGATATGACAACTTGCGACTGCTTTTCGCAGGAGTTTAGTTTGACAATAACAATTCTAATAGGGAATATCTGACAACTCCACCCCAGTTGGGTTCCCAGAAGGTGCCGACGAGAAGATACAAAAACCTGCGACTGCTCTACGCAGGTGCTTCTTGTGGCAAAAACAGATCTAATAGGGGATAGCTGCCCAACTCCAACCCGGTTGGGTCTCTTGATGCAAAGACGAGAAGATATAATAACCTGCGTTTGCTCCGCGCGGGAGTTTTTTCTGATAGTAACAGCTCTAATAGTGTTTAATAAGACTTCTTTTCTGTTCATGTTTCTCCTGAAATATCTACATGTCATTTTAACACACATAAATGCATGCAGAAGTTGCTGCTGGATTAACAATTTTAAACACGTCCACCTAAAGAACTTTACGGTATCTTGAAAAAGAATGTCTTGTCTTTCAATCAGACTTTTATTTTAAATGGTCTTTTGTTTGTTCTTAGCATTGATTTGTGAATTCATTTTTTATTCTTCTCTCACATGTAATAAGAAACTAAAAGTTCCAAGTCATCTCAGCAGGAGCAGGAGTTTCTTGTGAGCTTCGAGCAGGAGATTCTTGTGACAATAACAGCTGTAATAGGGGAAAGCTGAACATCTACACACTGGTAGTAAATAAAGACCAGAAGATATAACAACGTGCGACTGCTCCAAGCAGGAGCTTCTCATGACAATAACTGCCCTAATAGGGGATAGCTGCCCATATCCGCCGCGGTTGGGAGTCTCAAGAAGTATCAGCAAAGAGACACAGAAAACCTGCAACTGCTCCCCCAGCAGCTTCTTGTGACAAAACAGCTGTAAAAGGAGATTGCTACACAATTACACCCTTGTTGGGGTCTCATGAAATAAAGACCAGACGATTTAACAACCTGCGACTGCTCCGCGCAGGAAATTCCTGTGCCAATAACAGCTCTCATAGGTGCTGACAACTACACTCCAGTTTCGTTCTCTAAAATTAACGACGAGGAGATAAAACAATCTGCGACTGCTCCGCGCACGAGCTTCTTGTGACAATAACAGCTTTGATAGGGAATAGCTCCACAACTACAAACCGGTCGGGGTCTCATGAAGTAAAGACCAGAAGATATAACAACCTGCAACTGCTCCGAGCAGGAGCTTCTTGTGACAATAACAGCTCTAATAGGGGATAGCTGCCCAAATTAACACCGGTTGGGGGTCCCAAGGAAAATTGAAGAGGAGACACAAAAACCTGCAAATGCTCCGCTCAGAAATTCTTGTGACAAAAACAGCTCTAATAGGGGATAGCTGGCCAAATCCGCCGCGGTTGGGAGTCTCAAAAAGTATCAGCAAAGAGACACAGAAAAAACTGCGACTGCTCCCCGCAGCAGCTTCCTGTGACAATACAGTTCTAATAGGTGCTGAAACTTCACGCCAGTTGGTTCTCAAAAAGTAACTACGAGGAGATAGAACAATCTGCAACTTCTCCGCGCACGAGCTTCTTGTGACAATAACAGATTTGATAGAGAATAGCTCCACAACTACACACCGGTTGGGGTCTCATGAAGTAAAGCCCAGAAGATATAACAACCTGCGACTGTTCCGAGCAGGAAATTCTTGTGACAATAACAGCTCTAATAGTGAAAAGCTGCCCAACTGCATCTCGTTTGGGATTCTCAAGAGGTAACGACGAGGAGATTCAGCAACCTGCGACTGTCTGCGCAGGAGCTTCTCGTGACATTAACAGCTCTTGAGAGGAGATAGCGGCCCAGATCCACCCCGTTTGGGGACTCATGAAGTATTGACAAGGAGATATGACAACTTGCGACTGCTTTGCACAGGAGTTTAGTTTGACAATAACAATTCTAATAGGGAATATCTGACAATTCCACCCAATTCGGGTCTCAGAAAGTGCCGACGAGGAGATACAAAAACCTGCGACTGCTCTACGCAGGTGCTTCTTGTGTCAAAAACAGTTCTAAGAGGGGATAGCTGCCCAACTCTAACCCGGCTGGGTCTCTTGATGCAAAGACGAGAAGATATAATAAACTGCGTTTGCTCCGCGCGGGAGTTTTTTCTGACAGTAACAGCTCTAATAGTGTTTAATAAGACTTCTTTTCTGTTCAAGTTTCTCCTGAAAAATGTACATGTCATTTTAACACACATAAATGCATGCAGAAGTTGCTGCTGGATTAACAATTTTAAACAGGTCCACCTAAAGAACTTTACGGTATCTTGAAGAAGAATGTCTTGTCTTTCAATTTGACTTTTATTTTGAATGGTCTTTTGTTTGTTCTTAGCATTGATTTGTGACTTCATTTTTTGTTCTTCTCTCACATGTAATAAGAAACTAAAAGTTCCAAGTCATCTCTCAACAAAAAATTTGGTCGTTGTTTTTATTTCCTCTTTTTCACGAAATAAACTATAAGAGACATGATAACCGTTGAAACACGGAGTTTGAGTAAACATCCCTCTATAAATAAAGGAGGTACCTCTCTATTTCAAAACGAATTTAAGGTAAGTCCTCTACATATTTAGGCAAACATCCTAACATGCAGGGAATAATTGCCAGGGAACAATTGAGAAAAGAGGGAAAAAATTACAGGACAAAAATCGATCATTTTCCATCCGCGCGCATGATCCAACATGTTTGGGTTAGAAGAGCCAAGAAGCAAATCAGGATCTATAGGTTTGTTACTACGAGCTTAAAAAGATAAAAAAATAACTTGAACAAGATCAGTTAGGCTTATAATGTTTCAAACGTTCTTTTGTACGTTATTTATATCCGTAATTGACCACTGTGTTTTTTGAAGGTCAGTAGTATGAAAATATTTGAGAACACTTCCATTCATTAGGTTGTGGTGTCAGAAGAGAAAACATCGGTTGCCACAAAGTTTTTTTCGCTTAACTTTCCTTGATGATAGAGCGAAAGATAGCTGAATCTGTTATACAAACCTTTCAAATGAGCCAAAAGATAACTTTAGATTTAAGTTTTTGTTTTTTGTGACCATTTTTTGAATGTACCTACAGATTCTTCGTGAAAGGTTGTTTCTAACCATCTTCAGGTAATTGAGATTGACAAATTTGTTTGATTTCATTGTTTGATCAGCAGTTGCATTCTAATGTTTCACAGTATTGATAAACTTGTTTTTGTGCTCTGATTTTACGAGTTTTTGTCTCTCTTCACACCTTTGAAGATTTAATGATTTCTGACTGAGTTCCCTCATCAAACTTGTTGTTTTTGCTTAATTTCGACCAGAAAACATCAATATTTGTTAGCTGGAACTGCTTTAGGACACTGCGAAACTGAATTTCGGCCGGCCAAAGTTTTTTAGTTTCTGTTGTTGAATACCAGTTTTTAGATTTTATGAGTGTCCGCGCTTTTCTTTATTCAACTGTTTCTTTGAGAGGTTCTATATGGATCTGTTCAACAAAAAAATTAATTGTAAAGACATCTAGAATTACCTGCCTTTCTTATTGTCTGTATCCAAACTATCTGGCGTGTTCTTTCACTTCTCGGAAGAATTTTTGACGGATTCTCCTTTGAGTTAGACTATGAAGAGATAGAAACGCATAGCAATTTTAATGCAGATTTTCTCTAGTGAATAGATGCTGCATTATTTAAAATTTGTTGTCTGCAAGTAGGGTTTTGAGTCCCTCTTTACTACAGTTACGCCTACCTATTTCGCCGTTGCAATCTTACCCGTAATTGACCACTGTATTTTTGAAGATCAGTAGAAGGAAAAAACTTTGAGAACACTTCCATTCATACGGTTTTGGTTTCAGAAGAGAGAACTTCTGTTGCTGCGAATTTTTTTTCGGATGAATTTCCCTGATGATAGAGCAAAGGATAGCTGAATCTGTGATACAAACCTTTCAAATGAGCAAAGTTAACTTTAGAATTAAAATTTTGTTTTTTGTGACCATTTTTTAATTGTACCTACAGATTCCTCGTGAAAGGTTGTTTCTAACCATCTTCAGGTAATTTAGATTGACGAATTTGGTTGATTTCATTAGTTGATCAGCAGTTGCATTCTAATGTTTCACAGTATTGCTAAATTTGTTTTTGTGCTCTGATTTTACGAGTTTTTGTCTCTCTTCACACCTTTGAAGAGTTATTGATTTTTGACTGAGTTCCCTCATCAAACTTGTTGTTTTTGCATAGTTTCGACCAGAAAACATCAATATTTGTTAGCTGGAACTGCTTTAGGACACTGCGAAACTGAATTGGCCGGCCAAAATTTTTTAGCTTCTGTTGTTGAATACCAGTTTTTAGATTTTATGATTGTCCGCGCTTTTCTTTATTCAACTGTTTCTTTGACAAGTTCTATATGGATCTGTCCAACAAAAATATTAATTGTAAAGACATCTGAAATTACCTGCCCTTCTTTTTGTCTGGATCCAAACTATCTGGCGTGTTCTTTCACTTCTCGGAAGAATTTTTCACGGATTCTCTTTTGAGTTAGACCATGAAGAGATAGAAACGCACAGCAATTTTAATGCAGATTTTCTCTAGTGAATAGATGCTGCATTATTTTAAAATTGTTGTCTGCGAGTAGGTTTTTGAGTCCCTCTTTACTACAGTTACGCCTACCTATTTCGCCGGTGCAATTTTACCCGTAATTGACCACTGTATTTTTGAAGATCAGTAGAATGAAAAAAAAATTTGAGAACACTTCCATTCATACGGTTTTGGTTTCAGAAGAGAGAACATCTGTTGCTGCAAATTTTTTTCGAATAAATTTCCCTGATGATAGAGCAAAGGATAGCTGAATCTGTAATACAAACCTTTCAAATGAGCCAAAATTTAATTTTAAAATTAAAATTTTGGTTTTTGTGACCATTTTTTAATTGTACCTACAGATTCCTCGTGAAAGGTTGTTTCTAGCCATCTTCAGGTAATTTAGATTGACGAATTTGGTTGATTTCATTAGTTGATCAGCAGTTGCATTCTAATGTTTCACAGTATTGCTAAATTTGTTTTTGTGCTCTGACTTTATGAGTTTTTGTCTCTCTTCATACCTTTGAAGAGTTGTTAATTTCTGACTGAGTTTCCTTATCAAACTTGTTGTTTTTGCGTAATTTTGCCCAGATAACATCGAAATTTTTAGCTGAAACTGCATTAGGACACTGCGAAATTGAGATTCGGCCGGCCAAAATTTTTTAGCTTCTTTTGTTGAATACCAGTTTTTAGGTTTTATGAGTGTCCGTGCTTTTCTTTATTCAACTGTTTCTTTGAGAAGTTCTATATGGATCTGTCCGACAAAAATATTAATTGTAAAGACGGCTGAAAATACCCGCCTCCCTTATTTTCTGGATCCAAACTATCTGGCGTGTTCATTCACTTCTCGGAAAAATTTTTGACGGATTCTCCTTTGAGTTAGACTATGAAGAGATAGAAACGCATAGCAATTTTAAAACAGATTTTCCCTAGTGAATAGATGCTGCATTTTTTTAAGTTTTTTGTCTGCAAGTAGAGTTTCGAGTCCCTCTTTAATACAGTTACGCCTACCCATTTCGCCGTTGCAATCATACCCGTAATGGACCACTGTATTTTTTGAAGATCAGTAGTATGAAAAAAGTTCGAGAACATTTCCATTCATTAGGTTTTGGTGTCAGACGAGAAAACATCTGTTGTTACAAAGTTTTTTTGCATAACTTTCCTTGATGATAGAGCGAAAGATAGCTGAATCTGTTATACAAACCTTTCAAATGAGCCAAAAGATAACTTTAGATTTAAATTTTTGTTTTTTGTGACCATTTTTTAAATGTACCAACAGATTCCTCGTGAAAGGTTGTTTCTTACCATCTCAGGTAAATGAGATTGACAAATTTGTTTGATTTCATTGTTTGATCAGCAGTTGCATTCTAATGTTTCACAGTTTTGATAAATTTGTTTTTGTGCTCTGATTTTACGAGTTTTTGTCCCTCTTCACACCTTTGAAGAGTTATTGATTTCTGACTGAGTTCTCTTATCAAACTTGTTGTGTTTGCGCAATTTCGCCCAGATAACATCAAAATTTTTAGCTGAAACTGCATTAGGACACTGTGAAATTAAAATTCGGCCGGCCAAAGTTTTTTAGCTTCTGTTGTTGAATACTAGTTTTTAGATTTTATGAGTTTCCGTGCTTTTCTTTATTCAACTGTTTCTTTGAGAAATTCTATATGGATCTGTCCGACAAAAATATTAATTGTAAAGACGGCTGAAATTACCCGCCTCCCTTATTTTCTGGATCCAAAACTATCTGGCGTGTTCTTTCACCTCCCGATTTCATCAAAAATTTGTGTGTTTGGGTCATTTGCAATGTCTGCATTTCCTATTCATGTTGTTTATTTTTTTAAGTTGATGTTTTTTTGAAAATTTATGAACCGAGTGCATTTTTTACCTATTAGTTTTTGCTGACAGTAATGACTATGAAGAGATAGAAACGCATAGCAATTTTAATGCAGATTTTCTCTAGTGAATAGATGCTGCATTATTTTAAATTTGTTGTCTGCAAGTAGGGTTTCGAGTCCCTCTTTACTACAGTTACGCCTACCTATTTCGCCGTTGCAATCTTACCCGTAATTGACCAGTGTATTTTTTGAAGATCAGTAGTATGAAAAAAAATTTGAGAACACTTCCATTCATTAGGGTTTGGTTTCAGAAGAGAGAATATCTGTTGCTGCACATTTTTTTGCATTAAAATTCCCTGATGATTGAGCAAATAATAGCTGAATCTCTTATACAAATCTTTCAAATGAGCCAAAAGTCAACTTTAGAATTAAAATTTGTATTTTTTAGGGTCATCTTTTGACTGTAGCTACAGATTTCATGTCGGATGAAAAACTGTTTACAACCATTTTCAGGTTAGTGAGATTGACAAATTTAATTGACTTGATTGATTGATCAGTAATTGCATTACAGTCTTTCTCAGTATTGCTAAATTAATTTGATCTTTGATTTAACGATTTTTTGTCTCCCTGCATACCTCTGAAAAGTTATCGATTTTTGACTGAGTTTCCTCATCAAAACTGTTGTTTGCAACTTTTCGCGTAATTGCGCCCGCATAACATTGATATTTTTGGCTGGAAATCCATTAGGCCACTAAGAAAATGATTTTTGGCAGGCAAAAACTCTTGGCTTCTGTTTTTTAATACCGGTTGTCATTTTTTATGAGAGTCCGCGCACTTTTTTTATTCAACTGTGTCTTTTTGAGAAGTTCTATATGGATCTCTCCAACAATAATATTGACCGTAAAGACATCTGAAGTTACTAGCGTACCATATCTTCTGGATCCAATTTATCTGGCGTATTCTTTCACTCCTCCAAAGAATTTTTGACGGATTCTTCTTTGAGTTGCGACCACATCTGAACCTAATGCACACCTAAATCTGCATATAAATTGTTGAGATAAAAACCGCCACTTGCTGCTTGTAATTATTGAGTTTTCTTTTAATCTGTGTTGCCGTTTAAGATTGTACTCCCGGGTAAACCAAAAGTTGTGATTCTAAAATTTTCCTCTTGTGGATCCTTAATATCATAGACGAAAAAAGTTGTACAAAAATGGAAGGGTTACAACTTTCCCATACCAGTTAAAAACAACTAATTTGTTCGGAAAAAAAAACATTTTCATTGCGTGGAAGAAGCATAGATGTGTTGGTATGTACCTAATTTCTGTTAACAGCCGTTTGTAGCAGGATGTTGTCTTTTTCCATTTTTCGTTCAATGTTTGTACCATCTTTTCTGGAAAAAAATGCTTGCGCCATATAGTATTGAGATTAAACATAAAAAAAGCCAGTCTTAATTCAAAGAGTTTGATGTAACTTTGGTTGTCTTCAAACTATAGAAAAATTGCTCAAAATTGACCCTCTTAAAAAATGGTTTGATAAGAATTTTGAATTGGACTTTTATGTGAATTTTCGAACCCTTAGACCCGCTTTTTTGTTGGTTGCACTGAACGCCATCGTAACTGCCCATAACAATTATCTCCAGCTTCTCGAAGTGTTGTTTCCACCATCAAGAACTAAGGCAAGAAAAAACAACTCAAAGGAAAACTAATGTTTATATTCTTTTTATTTTCTATAAAATTTCTACATTGACTACCTTGTTATTTTATTTCGGAGAATCTGATCCAATATATATATATATAGTGGTCTGGAGGGTTGAAAAATGAAAATATGTTTTTTAGAAGTCAATAAGAATTGGAAGAGTGTTTGCTTTGAATCTGTGTTTTGTTTCCCCTTTACAGAAAACCCTTACAACCTGTACGCTAACCATATCTGTTAAAATAAGTTTTTCAATTTCTGGTTCTGTTACTGCCAAATTTCTTGCATTTTTTGGACTTTTTATAGAACATTTATCTGTTCTAAGAACTAAAGTTGATTTGCCGATAAATTTTTCTTGAAAAAAACTCCTTAGATTACTTGATTTTTGTAGTTGCTTCTAGGCGTTCACAAATAGTCAACGAATTAAATATTTTCTGGCAGCTTTTTTGAAAATTTAATCAAATTTGTTATTTTTACTGGCCATTCATTTAAAATTGTTGGCACCCATAGGCAGTATATGTTTTGGTTAGAATAAAAGGTTAGAATTAGGCAATAAGACTTCATCACAAAAATGACCCAACCCTCGGAAATCTTCACTTCAGATCATGTGGTTCGTGATTCTCATGGTAAAGTTAATATCACTTTTCATGAGCAAGCAGACAATTGAGGCTAATTTTTTGTTCCTGTTCTAAATCATGTTTCTTCTCTGGTCTAAGCAGAAAGTTTGACGTGTACTTTACCAGTGATAACGTATTTCAATTACCGGTTTCCACAAAATATTCATAGTTGATTTTTAATTTTATAATATCTAAACCACGTGTGACTAGTTTAGTCGCCACCAAGACCAAGAAATGTGATTACAGAGCCTTCAGAGGCTTTCAGATTGGTGTTCATAATGCTTTATACGTTTTATGTCTCTCGAATTTAAATTTTGCACTGACTTCAGTCGCATTGAACTATAATAAGCGTTCAATTATCATAGAAACTACTCAAAGGTAGTCAGTTCAACTAGACTATACACCTAAATGAGACAGAAAAGTTGATATCACGTCAAAGTAAAGGCAATATAACGTTTTTTGTTGAGTTATTAATTGCTTGGCAAAATTCGTAAATGGACCTTTTTTATCAACTTTATGATCGTTAACAGCGTTCTATAGTAGAACAACATTTCTACTGAGGCCATTACACAGCTTAAATTCAGAAATCGGGGTCTAAAAGTTTTGCCATAAAACAATTTTTCTCTCGAGCCTAAATAGAAAGTTTCGTGCGCATTTTACTGGTGATAACAATTTGCAAACACAGATTTTCAGAAAAATACAAAATATACGTTTTTTATTTCAAATTGGATACATCACGTGTGACTAGTATAATCGGCACCAAAAAAACGTTATCAATACGCATTAAAATAATTTGGCTGTTAACAAGCAATTAAATTTGATTTTGATTTTTGAAAATTATGACTACGACCTTTTCCTTAGAAAATGCAAAGAAGGTCACCTGAGGAGCAGAGTTTATTTTACAGTAGAATAATACGTTTTTGAAACAACTGGCAGTTCTGATCTCTAAATCATAGGTAGCGAAAAAAATTTTTTGTCAAGAAGTTCTATGAATACAGCTTTGCCATAAATACGGTATAACTGAAAAGTAATTTTTTCCAATTTTTTACTTATCAATTTTTTAAAACACATTATTTGTGCTTTGTTTTAGCAGTTTTCATGATTTCTCTAAAGATTTATTAATTTAAAACTTTCATTATATTAAAGTTCTAGGGTTACGAATTTTCATAGACATATTTTGAGGTTGCAAACTTTTCAATCAGGAAGTCAACCCGGGCTGTTAATATTTTTTATCAATCCTCAGCTCCCAAATTCAAACTTGGTTAGGAAAGAACCTTTTCATCACTGATTTTTCAAAAATTGTCCTTGCAAAGGATCCCCATAATCGTGATCTGTTTAATTTTTGCCCACAAGCTAATTGGTTGGAAATTGACACCAAGAGGCATTTTACTAGAATCAAGACGTGGAAGTTGACCCAGGCAGTATGAGAGAATTACGAAGAGTGGATTTGGGAAAAATTAGCTTTTTAATTTATTTAGTGGTTATGAAGTCCGCTCAGTTACCAACAATATTTTCGATTGTGAAGTACTCTGAGCATGAATTGTCTTTAATTGTGTTTGATACTACCTCAAAGAGAGATGCCCTTTTAACAGTAAATTGGGTGACTATTAAGGAGTCACAAAGTTCATATCGTAGTTGGTTGATTACAATTATATGGGAGACTTATAAACAAAATTAAATGGCGTGAATAGCGAAATTAAAATGGTGAATAACATTCCATAGAAATTGAATGGAACAATTTTTTTGAGTACGATAAATATTGAACTGAAAAGCAAGTCTATTCTGCAATGCTGCCTAAATCCGTTATTATCATCCCCTTCTATCAGAGGTGTCTTCTTGTACTCATTAAACTACGATTCCATTTTGATAATTAAATCCTTCTCTAATATTTTAGAAAAAATGATCTCATAGAAGTACCAGTTTCGATTGATGATTGTTGTCGCCAGTTAAATTTGTTTGCCGGCGTATGATATCAGCTCAAAAATTGTTTTTTTTTGTATTGAACCAGATCACTATGGAAGTTTTAATGCTCATATCCTTGAAGCTGTTTTGATTGGCTTATCTGCAGAAACTACAAATATCAAATACAAAAAAGCTAACTTCTATAGCAAAATTTTTTTTCCTCACAGAACGATAAAATATTGTTTTAAACAAGTTGTGTCAAAGAGAAGTGAGCTAAGGCAAAATGTTCCACATGAAACAGTTTTGGGACCTCTTGTTTCATTTTTTTCTTTTCCACTTCAGGAGCACATACGAAAATTGGCTAGGTTAAATTTTTTAAAAAATTGACTGTTGCTTTGAAGTCTCAAAAACAATTTGTCTCTCCAACTATTGTGCAGAAAAACCTCAATTTTCTACAGTTTTTGCTTAAAAACTTTAACAGGCTTGCAGATCTACAGACCTGAATAGTGAGATCTGAAATTTTTAACAAAGCAAAAACATGGCAGAATTTTATATGTTATCATGGACAATCGATTTAATTTTGGAAACCAAACTATAGAGGTAAGGAGGAACATGGTTTCGGCATTAAAACCACAACTTAACATATATACAACATAAGTGTATACAACATAAGATTTTGACCACAGATTTATTCATGGTTTTTCAAAAGTTGTTTGCTTTATATCCCAATATCTCTTTCAAATAAGCTTGTTTTTGACATTATGGGAAAAACAGATGAATTTGACTCTCAAGTTTGTGTGAAATAATCCACTACAGTATTAAACTGTCAAGTAATTTGGGAAGCGGTAAGATTAAATTTTAGTACAGAAATTTGACCTTTTTCAGTGCTGTAAGGTTTTACTTTCAGTAAATCCGAATATGATTATTTATGAAACCTTGAAAGATCAGTTTAAAAAGCCTAAAACCTCTTGACGAAAAAAACATGAGCGTCAATTAAATCTTTCATATGAGGATTAATCAATCTGTTTCCTCCCCTTCTCAATCATTCATCTAAAATGTTTTCAATTAGAATGAACCTAACAAACGCATTAAGTTGCAATGTAATTATGATTGTATATTTTCTATTTTTCACAAAAATTTTTTTACCCACAATCTGGTTACAGAAAAGGATTTAGAAGTTGTACTAATACGAAATGAGCTAAAGCAAACTTTAACCAATTGAACAGTTCTATGAAATCTTCAATTCTATGAAATCGTCAGATATT